>NC_041222.1:108648991-108661811 GCF_002837175.3 Physeter macrocephalus | reverse complement strand
GGACGCGCAGGCTCAGCGGCCATGGCTCACGGGCCCAGCCGCTCCGCGGCACGTGGGGTCCTCCCAGACCGGGGCACGAACCCGCGTCCCCTGCATCGGCAGGCGGACTCGCAACCACTGCGCCACCAGGGAAGCCCTGGTCCTCTCTTGATCTCTGTTTTCCTTGGGAATCTTGAGCAAGTGTTCAGGTGTCCTGGATTTGAGAGGCGGATCAAATCACACACATTCGTCTTCAGCAACTTCCATGTAAAAGCAGGTCTGATGGAACCACAGGCCAAGAATAAGTTACCATCCAGGAGCGCTTGCTCCAGTTTTGTTTTGTCTTAAATGATGTCAGTAAGAGAGTGCCCTGGATTCTGTCTGACACCACTCAGAGAATTCTTTCTCTCCAACATATAAATGTATCCATTCTGAAACAGCCTTTGCAAACAGTGCTAAACATAAAACTAACCAGCAAAAATTGACAGTTACAGCCCAGAAGAGCTAGAGGGCTTCACAATTCCTTGTTACATATTTAAAATGCTGTTTTGATAATAAATCCTTCAAATCAAAGCAAACAGTGTGTTCCCAGCTTCTGTTTTGTTTTAGGTCTTGCATTACTAAAAACGTGTGCAGTCAGTGAAGAGCTGGCAAGGCTGGAGTATGAAGGACTTTGCCACAGTTTGGTGATAGGATCATTTTAATAGGCTGAATCTCCAGTTCTAGCTTCTGAGAACTCAATGTGTGCATCAGCTTTTATTCCCTCTATAAAATTTAGTTTAAAAAATAAACTAACTAAATAAAATAATTGTTAAATGATTACATGCATATAAATGCATGTGAAAGAGAAAGGAAAATGCAATTAGCTGTGGTCACACAGCCTGGAATGGACACATTTCTACATCGATTATTGTTATCTGGAGCTTTCTTGTCGCAGGGAAAATAGATTCCTTTTCTAGTCAAGATTTCTCCTAAGTCAATTGGTTTGCTTGAAGTTTTATTAGAATTTTGATAAGAACAATAGCTTGCAACACTAAGGGGTTTATTACCAAGAAGAGATACATTGCAGTATATTAAACAGGCAAGAGCTTGTGCTTTGGACTGAGGGATTTTTTTTCTACATGAAATTCTGTGGGCATTTACCCTAGTTCTGTAGAGGAAAAATGCTTACCCATGCTCCTTGATGTCATGACTACTAGCTTATTCAGAGACATGAGACTTAACTAAAGGAATAGCACTGAAATTGGGTTTATAGGAAGTTGTAAAGCTCCATGTGCCCGAAGGAACAGAGTTACAAGATACTGCTTGTTGTTCTGAGGACAAAGAGTCTTACTTTGGCTTAGATGTGGATTATCTGACTATCCTTTTTATGCAGTCACCAACTGTGGAAGACAGAAAGATCTGCTGCTTCTTTCTCATGTCCTCAAATTATTGAAATTATTTGATAAAGGAAAACAATAATTTAAAATACTAGCAAGACTGGATCTAGTCAGCAATTTTCCAATTAAAAATCCCATGGCAACTAGCTAATTTCCTCTTTCATTGGCTGGACAAGTGTTTTAATCTATTGTTCTGTGCCTGTCTTAGACTTACAGTGATACATTTTGCCAAAGCAAAGCAAATATTAGTTATGTGCATGCGTATCTCACTACTACCTATCTATGTAAATCCCACCTACATGACATTTTTAAAATATATTAAATAGCATCCCTGAATGTTAACACTGCTGGAGAAATCTAATTCCAAGGTAATCATCATTATAATGCCATTAAATATTTAGTACTCTCTCCCTGAGATTGACAAAATAACAATGTTTGCATCAGAGTTTCTTCTGTTCCTTTTTTTTCATAATATCACCTTTCAGTTTTATCTGAAATGAATAATTTGCTAGAAATTCTCATTTGGTGAGAATTAAGAACCTTTCAAAACATCACACAACTTTCTGCCTCTCTGTTAATTTTTATGAGTGAAAGACACAAATAGATACAAAAATACGTAAAGATCCCTGACTTGTGTCCTATCTATGGGACAGGCTGGATTAACTAAAATAAGAAGAAATAACCTTAACCTGATTTAACTAATATGTAAGTTGTTAATCCACTGCCAATATTTAAGCATTAATGCTTCTGTCAGTTATGGGAGATATGGGGTTAAAAAGAAAAGTTAGTTCAGTCATAACTTAAAATTTCATAAACATCCTGAGGTTCTCAAGTTAATATTTTTTGAGGTGATTTTCCAAATTAGGATTAACAGGTCTTCATGATGCTAATCTAAGAAGTATTCATGGATTTAAAAAGATTGTAAACAATTCGTTTCCCTTTAATAAATCCTTAAAATCACTTAAATTCAAAGGCTCTGTGGAGTAATTATGAGTATATATATATATATATATATATAGTTATTGCCCTTGAAAATCTTACAATAAAGTGGGCAGATAACGTGTTCTCAAAGATAAGAGAGATATAGAGGAACATGGATACACAGTTACATGTAGATATATAGAGAGATATGGAAATAATTCCATGATAATGTACAAGCAGTTGCATTAAAATGTGAAATAGATCACACAATCACAGAAGCGATCAAGAAAGAAAGAAAAGCAGAGGTAGAATTTTCTATTTTTATGTTTTTAATTTTGATTTTATTATTTACAACGTTGTGTTAGTTTCTGCTGTACAGAAAAATGATTCAGTTATATATATGCGTACATTCTTTTTTATATTCTTTTCCATTATGGTTTATCACAGGATATTGAATACAGTTCCCTGTGCTATACAGAAGGACCCTGTTGTTTATCCATTCTATATATAATAGTTTGCATCTGCGAATCCCAAGCTCTCAATCCATCCCACCCCCACCCCACCTCCCCGCTTGGCAACCACAAGTCTGTTCTCTATGTCTGTGAGTCTGTTTCTGTTTCATAGATAAGTTCATCTGTGTCATATTTTAGATTCCACATAAAAGTTATATCATATGGCATTTGTTTTTCTCTTTCTGACTTACTTTACTTAGTATGATCATCTCTAAGTCCATCCATGTTGCTGCAAAAGGCATTATTTCATTCTTTTTTATGGTTGCATAGTATTCCATTGTATATTTGTACTACATCTTCTTTATCCATTTGTCTTTTGATGGACGTTTAGGTTGTTTCCATGTCTTGGCTATTGTGAATAGTGCTGCTATAAACATAGGGGTGCATGTATCTTTTAAAATTATATTTTCATCCAGATATATGCCCAGGAATAGGATCGCTGGATCATATGGAAACTCTATTTTTAGTTTGTTGAGGAACCTCCATACTGTTCTCCATAGTGGCTGCATCAACTCAACTTACACTCCTACCAACAGTGTAGGAGGGTTCCCTTTTCTCCACACCATCTCCAGAATTTCTTGTTTGTAGACTTTTTGACGATGGCCATTCTAACTGGTGTGAGGTGATACCTCATTGTAGTTTTGATTTTTATTTCTTTAATAATTAGCGATGTTGAGCATCTTTTCATGTGCCTGTTGGCCATCTGTATGTTTTCTTTGCAGAAATATCTATTCAGGTCTTCTGCCCATTTTTTGATTGGGTTGTTTTTTGTTGTTGTTGAGTTTCATGAGCTGTTTGTATATTTTGGAAATTAAGCCCTAGTCAGTCACAACATTTGCAAATATTTTCTCCCATTCTGTTGGTTGTCTTTTTGTTTTGTTTATGGTTTCCTTTGTGGTACAGAAACTTGTAAGTTTGATTAGGTCCCATTTGTTTATTTTTGGGAAAAGCAGAGAGAATTTAAATGAGAATTCTTCCTAGGTTTACACACAGGTTCTTGAACTCCAAACTGATATAAATTATTTTTTAAAACACCATGAGAAAAAAAAAAACAAACACCTTGAGAGAAACAGCCAAATTTTAACAAATTTGAAAGTAAGGATAAGAGGATAACCGCTCTAGGCAAATTCTATTAAAGTATATTTTAACGGTAGAAATAGTGCTTTAAAGGTCCTAATGGCTTTGGGTTTCTAGT
The DNA here is from genome assembly GCF_002837175.3 of Physeter macrocephalus. Lineage (NCBI taxonomy): Eukaryota > Metazoa > Chordata > Mammalia > Artiodactyla > Physeteridae > Physeter > Physeter macrocephalus. The sequence continues at coordinate 108,657,825 of NC_041222.1, read as the reverse complement.
TCTTGATCCCCTGGAGAAAGAGCTGTCAAATGCAGACCTGGGAAATGCACATGCAGCATGAGAAACCCATTTGACTTTAGTGCAATAACAGAGAGCAAACAAAATCTGAAGCTAAAAAGTAAAATCGAGAAGCAATTTAACTTCAAGTTTGGTCAAGTTTGGTATAACTGCTTCCATTCCTGCACATAGAGATGGAGGAAAATAATATAAAGAAAAAACAAAATAGATGGAAACGATCAATGGTGCAGAGTAAGGTGTTGAAACCACATGCTGGTGATATTTTTCTGTAGATGGTTTCCCTGGCACAGTTTACCTTTACACTTGCTTTTTAAAAACAATTGAGAGTGCCCTCATTCATTTCTAAAAAGCAGCCTAGTTTAGTAGATAAAGCATATGGCCACCCTGGGAAACTCCATACATTGTGGTGAATTCAGTTCCCGTGAGTCAGAGAAAGTGCCCGTGAGAAACAAACTGGGGCTATGCTCAGTATTCAGCCTTGAGCACTGAGAGGGCTCCCTCGGCTGGGGAAGGAGCCCAGGGGAGAAGATGCAGGTACAGCCCAGAGACCAGAGAGACTGTTCTAGTCTATTCAGTGAGATCAGCGCACAGCTCTGAAAGAGCCTCAAGTGTTTCTTGTTGGAATGCGGGAATAAAAGCCAGGGCAGCTAACTACAAAACCACCAAATTGCAAAAATGAAAATAAATCTTTGACAAAATGAGCCTATACATCAAAATTCCATAATGAATAATCTTATGCTAAGAAATATGATACAGAACCATGACAAAATAGAATCTATCACCAAATGTGGGGAGGGTTTTGGGAAGTGGAGGAGGGTGGGAACAGGGTGACAGAATAGTGATAAACAGCCTTATGGGGTAACTAGTTACTCAAGTATTTGCGTAGTTGGATGGTGACTTGAAACGTAGGGCTTCCTGAGTCAACATAAACTGACGGTGAGGAATCAAGGCAGGATCTGAGTGATTTCCGTGGTGCTGTTCAACATTCAGATTGTTTTTCTTTTATCAGGGCTGATATATTCAAATCATAAAAACTCCCCAGATTTTTCTTTATATCATCACTTTTCTTCCTTTTTACCTTCCTCTTTACCCTCAGTAGTCACAACTCTCCTGTTTTTCATTTCTCCTCATTTATCAAAATCTATTCTGAAAATGACCTGGTATTGATGTTATTTGCAAAACAGTAGAAACATCTGCATATTACATGTTACATGGGTAGTTCAAAGGGATGCCTCCTCATTGAAACGCATCACTGAATAAAAGCCACACCTTAGAGTGAAAAGAGAATTTCGAGTTTTAGGCCTATGGGGAAGCATTGAGGGAATAATAACGTTTTCCTCACGCCCTCTGTGGCCAATAGGAAATTACCAGTCATTCTTTCTTCAGAGTTTATTATTACAGATCTGTTTACAGTCATCCATTTCCATGCTCTAAAAAACACAAAGCATTAATGCTAACCCACTGGCTTTACCTGAATTGAGTCTTCAGCTCTCAAACTGCAATCTAAGGAGAGGACATTTTTAATTTCAGGAATAAGTAAATGTTATAACCAGATCTTATCATCCTTGTGAGTAAACTTACTGATGAGCTTTTTGCTCTAGAAAAATCAGGGATATACGCTACTAAATCTAACAGTATTGTCGTCTTTGAAATGTACTGCTTTCTACCACCTTTTCCAGCTGACCCACATGAATTTACATCAAGTAAAATCTGTGTTTATCATTAACCCTTATATTAAAATTATTTAAAAGTATTACATTTTCTTTCATATTTATTTACCATTTAAAAATATGAAAGATGTTCTCACTAAATTGTTATCCCAGTGGGGAAAAAATACTTCCAAGAAACCAGTTGTCCCTAAACAAATTATAATCAAGAGAATCTCTCCAAAGGCATAAACTATTTTAAAAAATGTATAAAATGCATTAACAAGGATGTTATTTGTTTGTTGTCTGTAAAATATCTTAGCTCTCAAATGTATACTTTGAGACGTCGTTACAAACCAGTTCTGGCCAGTGTATTCCTGCAGCATAAGCAGTGGGCTCTGCCGTATCTGGACCTGCGTTGTTTGGAGCAGCCAAGACCTGAACCCACATTCCTCCAGCTAGGTCTGAGCAACTGCCTTCCACTCACACCACACTCCCTTCCTACCTTCAGGTGTATAACTACGCTATACAGAGGAACAAGTCTTCCTTTTCTTAGTCTTTTCCTTCAAGTCTTGGCTATTCTTAGCCCTTTACATTTCCATGTAAATTTCAGAAGCAGCCTGTCACTTTCAAAAATATCTAGGATTTTAACTGTCATTGCAATGAATCTAAGGTCATTAGCCAATCTGTCTGTCTTTTTTTCCCTCCGATTTTGAGTCTTCTGATAGTGGCTTTATGTATTTCATCTAGGGTATTTGGTTATAATTAGCAGGAGGAGTAGGGCGGAATGCATTTACTCTATCTTGCCCGGATTCAGAAGTACTCTAATGTTTTAAAATCTTATTATAGAGAAAGACTTTCAGAGAAAGGCACAGCCTATAAATGAACGCCTAGCCGTATAATTCTGTAAGTGTCTTTTTTTGCGGTACGTGGGCCTCTCACTGTTGTGGCCTCTCCCGTTGCGGAGCACAGGCTCCGGACGCACAGGCTCAGCGGCCGTGGCTCACGGGCCCAGCCGCTCCGCGGCATGTGGGATCTTCCCGGACCGGGACACGAACCCGCGTCCCCTGCATCGGTAGGGGGATTCTCAACCACTGCGCCACCAGGGAAGCCCCGGGACTGAGATTTTTATACTACTTGCAAACTCACAAGTCAGCCTGTGGAAGTTTCAGGGTTGCTGAGACATTAGAATCTTGGGTCAGAAACAAAGTACGTTGTTAGTCTGAGCGGTAGTAGAGGCCAGAATATCTCACATGTTCTCTCGTGGCCCAGGGCTCTGCGAACCCCAGAACTCACAGGGCAGTTCAAGGAGGTCCAGGTGCTTCCTGCACAGGCAGGGGCTGTGTTACAGGAGTAGAGCACAGAACTCAGGGAACCCGGTGTTTCCTACTGGACAGTAAGCGTGCCTGACCTCTGCACTGGAGGGGGACACCGTCTCTGTCTTCTAAGACTGTGCACAAAATCCTTGAAAAAACTAGTATGAAATAGAGGCAGTGTCTTTTCTCTGAATTGTGCAGAATATGAGAACTGTCTCCATAGTCATTGTTTGCATGATATGAATTTGATTCATTGAAGCTATTGCTGATTTTATTAGTAAGCTATTACTTATTGTTTTATGTAGAATTATAAATTCTACTAATTAATCTTGGACAAATATTCAGACTTCTTATACACATCTCCTTTTCTCTCTGGGCCTTCATCTTTATTATGGTATTGGCTATTCTGTTTATTTTTTGTTGATGCATAAGGATGCTATTATATTGTTTTATTCTGTTTTTCTTTTTATATATTGAATTTATATGCATAATTTAAAAAATCCCTTATAGTTTATCTATTATGCGTCAGTGGATATTTTCAACTACCATCTTTCTATGCAACTAACTTTCAACAGTGCATATTTTGGAAAATGGTACATATTAAATAATTTCATCGAGATTTTTGCTATTATAAGTCCACACTCTGGGCAGAGTGTGTGTGTGTATTTGTGTGTATCTGTGTGATATATCATATATATCACACACACACGTATATACATGCACACATGTTGGTGTTACATTACCTGCAGAGAGAATTTACACTTTTAAAGGCTCTCATTTGAGGTTCAATAGAAAAGAAAGCCTAAAACCTTTTGCTAAGTAGCCTGCATAGAACATAGTAACGTTTATAGAGCGTTAGCTTCAATCAAGGAGAAAGAAAAGGAGTTGAACAACAGAGAACCATCATTTTCTTTACCTCAGGTTCCCAAACACGTTGGCGGGGATGAAACTCACTTTCCTGCTGGTGCTATTATGCAGGAGAGCAAATCCTTTCCTCCTCACAGTGAGGGTCCTGAAGGACATTGTGTCTCAGGTGGCAGAGGCAATACAAAATGAGAAGGTGAAGAATTTCAGCATAAGAACCAGAAGAGATAGAGATGCGCTGGACAATCACAGTCAACAAAGGGACTAAAGGAATGAATTTTGCTGTTGTGTTTGTTCCAACTACGCCAATTCTTTCTGTATTTTCTTCGAGTTCCCATAGAGACAGAAACAAAACTGATATGAGAACAAAGAAATTAAAAAGAAGAGAGAATTTAATTTAAACTTATGATGATGAGAAAACAAAAAAAATCCTTTTCTTTTGCTGGTATGATTACTTGGAATGGCAGTAATTTTGCTAAACATACTTTTCTTCTGATAGCTCTTAGGAAGTGTCCTTGTACTTACTGTTCTATTCCAAGCCTTGAATAATGAAATTTTGTAAAATAGAAATTCTGGGGAGAGCTATCTAAATGCCGTTTTACAATGAAACACTGATTTTGTTTCCAAGTAGTCTCTTTTTTAATTATAAAAGTTATACATATATGGGGGAAAATTCATAACTTACTGCAGAGTGAACAGAAAATTTTAAACATTTCCTGTGATTCCACTGCCCAGAGAAAAAGCCACAATTAATATCTGATTTGTGTGTGTGTGTGTGTGTGCGTGTGTGTGTGTGTGTGTGTGCGCACGTAGATATATACATAGTTTCTTGCTATCTCTCTACAGTATTCCACTTGACATCAGATTCCTGCTCGGAGGCATGAGTATTGCTATTTTTTTTAAAAAACTATTTTAAACTATTATGCAAGCATAACTTTAAATATAAATCTGAAATTGTATGCTCATTACTTCCTCCTGAAAAGTACCAACAACTGGAATTGTTTGGATGTATGGTTTCCCTAAAATTCTCTTGTGTATAAATTACCTCATTTGATTCTTAAAATGATCTTGTGAGCTAGGTAGGCCCATACTACCCATAATTAAAAGTTTATTGTACAGATGAGTGAATTGAAGCTTTTGAATGCAAAGCCACACTTGAACTGAGCTGTAGCACCTCAGATTCTGCGTGCTTTTCACCATAGCAAACAGCAAAGATGCCTGTGGAAAGCGTTGTTGACTTTTGCGGTTGTAATAAATTGATAAACACTATGTAAATTACTGCGAGGAGAAATGCTGAGTGGAGTTTCCCGGGGTTAATCACAGATGCTCTGTGCCTGCTGCAGGCTTGATGCCCGGAGAGGCTGGTGGAACAGGATTCTGGGTTTTCATTCTTTTTTTTAAACAAAACCCACCATGCAAAACCACTTTAAATCATTACAGTGTTGCCTTTCCTTCTGTTCTATTTTCTAATTAGTTTCCCTGAATACATGTCCCTTCCCCTCTAGACCAATCTGTCTCTGGCCATTGGGCAAGAAGTAGAGCATGAGGGGCTAATCCTACTCCAGCTAACAAGTCCCAGTTTCCAAGTCCTAACTCTGAAGCAGTTTGGAGTTTGCAGGATTGGGGAAGTAATAAGCCTAACAAATGCTCATGTGTAGCAGTCTATCAGTGTTGCACTTTACCAGTGATCAATCTACTTTTTTCAAGTGACTGAGAGGTTAGTAAAGATGGTTCAGTTGCCATGAGGCATTGCCAATATGTCAAGAAAGAGCCAAATAGGGCCACGTTTGTAAAAGCTGTTATTGTTCAACCATGCTTTAGAACTAAAGTAAAACATTCACAGGCATTTAGAACTTGGTATAAAGACACTCAGCTGAGAGATTATCAAGTCAAGCAATGTCTGCTCAAAGTGCTTGTTTGCTAAAACAATGCGTGGGTCTGTCATTGTGGAAAATGTCAAAGTGGTAATCTTTTAAAATTCAAATATTTTCAGAAGACATTTTTCATTGTTATTGCAGAGGAATTAGGCTTAACCTTGTAGGAAAACAGTGAGGCGGAGTCAGAACTGTCTTCGGTTTGGTCTTTGACATGAGCTGTTGCACAGACATCTCACCTAAAATTTCAGTCTCGATTTCTGTCATCTAAAAATGGAAATTACACATACTACTTCACATATGCATACTTATTTATGAAATTCGGCCTCTGTACATCCATGCCAGATTAAATCTCGGAGACAGTTTTGGGTGAACTAGAAAATAATAGCTTTACTGCTTTGCCAGGCAGAGGGGGCCACAGCAGGCTAATGACGTCAAGACTGTGTGTTCCGTCCTGGAGCGGCTAGTGATGGGTCTTACAGTGTTCAAGGAGCAGGGCGTGGTCAGCTGGTGGACACTCTTCTGATTGGCTGGTGGTGAGGTCATCGGGAATCAGCATCATCAACCTTCTGGTTCCAGCTGGTCTGGGGTCTCCGTGCTTGTGGGTAGCACGCAGTTAACTTCTCCCACCTGGTGGGGGCTTCAGTATCTGCAAAACAGCTCAAAGGCCATGGCTCAGAATATTATCTACAGCCCTGGAGGAGGAACCAAAGGTCCTTGGCTTTGTTCAATGGCTAAACTATTATTATTTTGTCTTGTTTGACTGTTTTCCTTTCTTTCTGCATTTTCTCACTTCTCTGATTAAATGTATTCTTTGACTAGAGTTTTTCTACAGACAAAAGGCAGGCGGAGGACATGGGTAGGGGTCTATTCCGGGAAGGCCTCGTAGGGTCCTGCTCGGTTATGTGAGCAGTAGAGCCCACTGGGATTTACAAACCATTGATCCTAACAAGTTTTCTCTGTTCCCTCAGTGTCACTGTCCTCCATAAACAGCTTAAATTCCCAAAGTGTCTCCTGTGCCCTCCGCTCTCTGCCTCAGGTTCTCTCTCCCATGCACACCAGCCAAAGCTGTGTTTATCATCGGGAATCAGCATCATCAACCTTCTGGTTCCAGCTGGTCTGGGGTCTCCGTGCTTGTGGGTAGCACTTAGTTAACTTCTCCCACCTGGTAGGGGCTTCAGTATCTGCAAAACAGCTCAAAGGCCATGGCTCAGAATATTATCTACAGCCCTGGAGGAGGAACCAAAGGTCCTTGGCTTTGTTCAATGGCTAAACTATTATTATTTTGTCTTGTTTGACTGTTTTCCTTTCTTTCTGCATTTTCTCACTTCTCTGATTAAATGTATTCTTTGACTAGAGTTTTTCTACAGACAAAAGGCAGGCGGAGGACATGGGTAGGGGTCTATTCCGGGAAGGCCTCGTAGGGTCCTGCTCGGTTATGTGAGCAGTAGAGCCCACTGGGATTTACAAACCATTGATCCTAACAAGTTTTCTCTGTTCCCTCAGTGTCACTGTCCTCCATAAACAGCTTAAATTCCCAAAGTGTCTCCTGTGCCCTCCGCTCTCTGCCTCAGGTTCTCTCTCCCATGCACACCAGCCAAAGCTGTGTTTAGAATTTAATGTCCCCCAGCCCACACCCACACTTATGCAGCCAAATATAATTAGAGCAAAACACACAAACGTGCTGACCATCTCTAAATGCAGGACTTCGAACCTTGAATCAATCTTCATTGCTGTCCAATATTGTACAGCAAGCCGCCAGCCCTCTCACGCTCTCCTTTTATGGAAAAGTATTTCATCTCTCTTCTCAAACCTCTGAAACCTCCAACTCCATCCTCACTCTGAGGGACTTGGTACCCAATTCACTGAGAAAATACAGATTCCCACAACTTTGTGCTACCGCACCTGCACACCGACCAGACCACAGGCCCCAGGCCCTGCGTCCTATTCCACGACTGTCTGTTAAAACCCCTTTTCTCTTCCCTTCCCTAAAGAGTGGTCGTCACTGTTTCCAATTACTCTTTTTCCTCTTTTCTCCAAATCGACTCCAGCAGGTGCTGCCACTGAGCTGACTCTTGTCCATCCTCACCTTCCTTGAATCTTCATGTACATGCCTGTGTTTGACTATTTCCTCCATTTAATTTATTTTTTTTTTCACTTTGATTCCAGGAAATCTCCCTTCCAATTGCGCCCACTACAAGATCCCTCTCTGGTTCTTGCACTTGTTCTTTCTTATCCCCAGTCTGCTAAACACTCAGGTGCCCCAAAGCTCGGTCCTCGGACCTTGGTCCTTCTCTCTCCTCTCTCTGTCTCAATGTCATCCTACCCCAAAGCTTTAAATGCCATTGATATGCTAATGCTTCCCAAATCATACTTCCAGACTAATCATCTCCGCAGAATTTGAGGCAAGCTTTTCTACTTTTTTTCCAAGTCATCACTCGCATGTCTAATTGATATCTCAGCCCAACACATTAAAAAATAAACTCCTATCTTTCTACCCCAAATCTGTACCTCCTGCAGATTTTTCTATCTCAGTTTACAGCCAAATCTAATCTTAGTTGCTCTGGTCAGAAGTCTAAGTTTTCCTGAATTACCCTCTTTTACTCAAACCCCATAACCAATCCAGTTGGGTTTTCTTTCAAAACACATCACTACCTCCCCTGATTCACCTGTATCCAAGCCATCACCCTCTTCCGCTTAGGTTACTACAGAAGCTTTTAACTCACCTGTGGTTAAGTTGCACCTTGTCACTTAGCTGCTCAAATTCCCGCCGGCTTCCTGTTCAGTCCTAGAGGGCGGCACATCTCTTACAGGGCCCTGCATTATTTGGGTCTGCGGAAGCCTGTGCATAAACTGATAAGTAAGGCTTTATGGGATGTGCTTCCCCGCTTCCCCAGACTTTACTCTCACTGCAGGTTCTTTGGACTCACTGAACCCCACTGCCTGGAATGCTGCTCCGGTGGAGATCTGTCCTTTCTCTCCTCCTTAATATCTCACTGAGGTGTTGCACCTCCTTTTTCTGACACCAAACTCAAAATCACAACTCTCCCCACGCCACTGAACTCCCTGGCCCCCCCCCCCCCCCCCCCCCCCCCCCCCCCCCCTCCCCCCCCCCC
>NC_041222.1:108647041-108648868 GCF_002837175.3 Physeter macrocephalus | reverse complement strand
CCCGCTTCTGATCTCTCCCCCGCCCCCCTTCATTTCCTTATTTAGGAACTAAACTAAGTAGGACTAGAACTGTTTAACTCTGGTGAAAGTGAGAAAGCATTATGTGGTCAAAAACATAGGAAGAAATACAATTTACAGTTCATTTAATTAAGAAACAGTATTTTTAAAATAATAATGATATACCTGTGGAAGTTAAATACATGTACCAATTTTAGCTAAGATGACTGCTATTGTTACCGAGTCCAAGCTCAATCTGCTTGCCGCACGAAGGCCAATGAATCGGAGACGAGGTGCTGAGGCACGAATACGACTTTATTGGGAAAGCCGGCGGACCGAGAAGATGGCAGACTAAGGTCTCAAAACAACCGTCTTCTCCGGGTTTGGATGCCAGTTTCTTTTATAGCACAGAGAGGGGGAGATGGGGAAGTAAAAAGGCCATACATTTTGCAAATATCACCTGGAATGGCCAGCCTCGGGGAGGGGATGTGTTAATTTCTTCTTTCTTGCAGCCATCTGCAGGTGGACAGGGTCAGGATGCCTCCCTGAACAAAGGCACTTTGGGTTAACATTCAGGGGCAGAGGGGCAGGGTTCCCCGAGGCAGGCCATTATGTATAGACAGTATCCTTTTAGTGAACAAAAGCAGCGGGAAAGCAAAGGTTAAAGTAAAAGAAGCAGATCCAATATGTAGTCAGATTTGGCTCTTCGCTTGTAACACTGTTTCCAATTCCAGTGGTTTTCTTTCAGAAAATATTTCAGTCTTTTGACGTAGAGCTTACATACAAAGATTCTTAGTGCTTACATATAATAGCAGAGAGCTTGCTTTTATTTCATCAATAACATAATAAACAAAATCATTAATGGCTAATATTCTGATATTAGCACAATCAGTAATACAATTCTATCTTTAATTATGAAAATTCTAACTGCAGTCAAATAATTGAATTTATAATACAATTTTTTATAACTAATTGATGATTTTTTCCTTGAATTTTTGGGAACAGGTAGTGAATTTATTTTATTTTGAGAACAAGCTAATCTAGAAATACCATGCATTTTGAATATAATGACATGATGGCTCTAGAAATGTGATGTAAAATTTAAAACCTATAACAATTTAAGGTGCTACTTGAAAGCAATTTTTATAATTTAGGAAAAAATTGTGAATTTTATGTTTCATTTAAAATAAAGTGAGATGGTAGTAGAATTCTTTTTATTAACAACTTTATTTTGATATAATTCACATACCATAAAATTCACCCGTTAAAAGTGTCATGCCATGGTTTTTGATGTATTCACAGAATCATGTATCTAGTCTCACAAACAATTTTAGAACATTTTCATTGTCCCCAAAAGAAACTGCATCCATTTGCTATCACCTCTGGGTCTCCTATCCTCCCCAGCCCTTGGCAACCACTAATCTACTTTTTATATCTGTAGATTTGCCTTCTCTGGGCATTTCATGTGAATGAAATCATACAGTGTGAGGTCCTTTGTGCCTAGTTTCTTTTTAAAAATATCATTTTATTGAGGTAAGATGGACTTATAAAAAGCTGTACATATTTTTTTTAACATGGAGAAGTCACTATTATTTTGTGAGATAATTTATCATGGAAGAGTTTACATTATTTTTAGTAGAGAAGATTAAGTGGTAAGCCCTCTTAAAATTTTCACTTAGCTAAGAGACGTTATTTCAGCTTTATGTATATCTTAGAATTTTTACTTAGCTAAGAGACATTTTTTTTAACATCTTTATTGGAGTATAATTGCTTTACAATGGTGTTTTAGTTTCTGCTGTATAACGAAGTGAATCAGCTATACGTATACAC
>NC_041222.1:108569797-108646548 GCF_002837175.3 Physeter macrocephalus | reverse complement strand
TGTTCTCCATAGTGGCTGTATCAGTTTACATTCCCACCAACGGTGTAGGAGGGTTCCCTTTTCTCCACACCCTCTCCAGCATTTACTGTTTCTAGATTTTTTGATGATGGCCTTTCTGACCTGTGTGAGGTGATACCTCATTGTAGTGTTGATTTGCGTTTCTCTAATGATTAGTGATGTTGAGCATCCTTTCATGTGTTTGTTGGCCATCTGTATGTCTTCTTTGGAGAAATGTCTATTTAGGTCTTCTGCCCATGTTTGGACTGGGTTGTTTGTTTTTTTGATATTGAGCTGCATGAGCTGCTTGTATATATTGGAGATTAATCCTTTGTCAGTTGGTTCGTTTGCAAATATTTTCTCCCATTCTGAGGGTTGTCTTTTCATCTTGTTTATGGTTTCCTTTGCTGTGCAAAAGAAAAGTTGTACATATTTAATGCATACAGCTCAGTGAGTTTGGGGATTAGTATATAGACACTAAATTATCATTAATACCAAGGTCATGAAACCATCATCAAAATCAAGGCCATAAACATACTATCACCCCCCAAAGCTTCATTCTGCCTCCTATAATATTGTTATTATTGTTGTTGTTACTGCTTGATGTGATGAGAACATGTAACACAAGATCTGCCCTATCCTCTGAGCATATTTTAAATATGTGCTACCATAGTTTTAGGTGTAGGCATTATGCTGTATAGCTGATCTCCAGAACTTATTTATCTTGTATAATGACACTCTAAACCCTTTAACCATCACCTCCTCATTCCAATCAGTGTGAAAGGACATTTTTGGAAAGATTTAGAAAATAAACAAGCTGATAATTGATAGAAATTTTTGGCTCTCTAAGGCAAAATAATTCCTCTACAGGAAAAAAAAAAAAGAGCAAAACTTTGTGCTCTAATTGGGAGCCCCTAGAGAAGAATATGTGTAAATATTGTGAACAGGAAGGCCATTAAAGGAACCAACGACCCATAATGGTTAAGAAACGCAGGGATACTTACCTGGCAGGGGAGATACCATGATCACGAAGGTGGTTTTCCCAGGTTGAGGTTTATCCATTGCATTCTGGATGTGCTGACCCCTGCGATTTCCCCAAATGTAGGAAACTCGACTGCATAATTTGTCGTAGTAGGGGACTGCGTTCGCGCTTTCCCCTGTTAAAAAAAGAAAAAAAAAAGAAACACAAGGAAAACTGTCTAAAATCTGTTCAGTAGTGCTGCTTACAGGGAAACCTTGCATCCTGAAATTCCATGCTCTTCATCTAAACTCTCAAGGGAAATAGCCTATAATTATGTATGAACAATACAGCTTTCCATTTTTCCTTTTTTAAATATTTGAAATATAGTTGACACACAATATTACATTAGTTTCAAGTGTACAACATAGTGATTCAATGTTATATACATTACAAATTGATCACCATGTCATTCTGATTACTATCTGTCACCATACAAAGGTGTTACAATATTATTGACTACATTCCCTGTGTTCTATGTTACAACCCTGTGACTTAGTTATTTTATAACTGGAAGTTTGTACCTCATAATCCCCTTCACCTATTTCACCCATCTTCCCACCCCATTCCCTCTGGTGACCACCAGTTTGTTCTCTGTATCTATGAGTCTGTTTTGGTTTTGTTATGTTTGTTCATTTGTTGTGTTTTTCAGATTCCACATATAAGTAAAATCGTACAATATTTGTCTTTCTCTGTCCAACTTATTTCCCTTAGCATAATACCCTCTAGGTCCATCCATGTTGTCATAAATGGCAGGATTTCATTCTTTCTTATGGCTGAGTAATATTCCATAGCATATACATACTACACCTTCTTTATCCATTCATCTGTTGATGGTGATGTAACACTTTTCATCCAGTAATTCTCTAACACCCATAAAGGGAAATCATGTGACTGTATATTTGTAATTAAGGAATCGTTCATGCTCAGAACAGAATTTATGGACACTCCAAAAGCAGAATCTGACTTACTATGTTTGCTCTGGTTGCTTTTAAATTAAACATGTAATGGAAAAATATGTGTTCACTAAAATAAGTAGTCTAGTCACGACTATTGAACCTAATTTCTTACTAACAGTTAAATTGAACTGACCTATGACACTTTTTAGGACATGCCAAATTGTCTAAATAAAATAGTAAATCTATACACCAGTAACAGGTTCGATTTTAGAACAATTTTCTTCTTTGAAATAATATAGAAACAAAAAAGCTTCTCAGACTCTTCAGGTACTATTTAAACATGAACAAGTACATGAATTACTTGATTCCTTGACGTCTCCTAAGATAATTTCTGTCATAAAGGTAGATTCTCACAATAAACCAGATACTATAAGCGCTAGTATTTTATACTGTAAACAATATAGACTTACTTTAGAAATTCCATAGAAATATATAGGAATACTTTAGAAAGTACTTTAGCAGGTTTTCATCTGAACCAGGCTACTCCAACTAAAGTGTATACAAAAGGCCTTCTTACGAAATCAAAAAGTCACACATCTATGGAGATTTGTAGATACACAACGTCTACGCTACAGAATTCGGAAATAATGCCCCAGAGAATGATTGTGTTGTAAGAACCATGATCCCTCAAGCATCTGTTCTCATGCCCAAGTCCGTTTATTTATTTAATTCATTGCTTGTTCTATTCCAGATCACAGATATAGCCGTTTCAATATTCTTAGCTCCTACCCCCATGGGAAAGAAGTTTATAAAATAGAGTCCGCTGTTTATGTACAGCACATTTTGTCTTTAGTCTAGACATTCTGTTCATTTCTAAAGTTCATTTCTAAAGTTACTGAGGCCAGCACCTTTTGCCCCACCACTGACAGTGAGTTTTTCATACATTTTAGATTACGTGTATTCTACCCTGTGACACTCCAACTTCCTTGATTGCTTGATTTGAATAGGTTTCAATTGACTCGTGGAACCATAAAAATCTATGGTTTAGACAGATGCACGGTGGCAGAGGTCCATCGTTAAGGTATCTGAACTATGGCGTGATCTGTTTACCACCTCGTAGTTTGCCTTTTCCAGAACGTCATATAAACGGGGTCATACAGTGTGTAGGCTCTTGAGCTTGGATTCTTTCACTTGTGAAGGCAGAATCAAAACGGAATAGGTGATTACAAGAGAGCTCTTTAGAATGGAGCTGGGAGGTCATTTAGAAAGTGTGACTTACCACACCTCAGCCTGAATGGAATCTGACCTTCTGACTCTATGAAGTCATCCGGAGCATCTGCCAGAAGCTCATGACAGGTACAGTATTGCCCTTTATAGAGTGTCTTCCACGCAGTGACGGAAGAGAAGGGCGTGAACTCTGACCCGTGAGGGAGGCGCGGCCTGCACTTCCCGCACGGACCACAGGGTGGCGCCGAGCCCGCCTCTCTGACCCAAAGCGCATGCGCGTTCCCGGCGGACGCGGCTCTGAGCGCAGCTGAGAGGAGTTGTGTCTCCTCAGTCGACGCCAGGGCTGCGGGTGGGACGCTGGCCTTGGCGTCTCTGTTGACAGGAGCTCGGTCTCCTGAGGACTCGCTGGGGTTTCGGCTTCAGGACAACACGGGGCCGTGTCCACGCTGACGGGAGCTGGGTTTCCTGACGACCCAGGCAATGCTGGGAGGAAAAGGTGAGGAAAATTGGGGAAAAGTGGGGAGAAGCTTCCTGGGGGCGACTGACGGCTGACGGCGGGGGGTCCGTCTTCGTGCGACCCAGAAGGGCTTGGTGTGCAAAGCTGGGTTTTTGGTCAGGTTGGTGTGCGGTGGAGCCGCGTGGGTTATGGGGTGTGCAGTCTTCCCAGCACCGTTTACCTTGGGGCTGCCCTTCCCCTCGGTGTGTCCTTGGCCCCCTTGTCGTAACTTAACGGGCCCCCCCGTGCGGGGTGGGTTCTGGGCTCTGTGTCCCGTCCCTCTGGTCTGTGCGCCTGTTGTGAGCCAGTTCCGCACTGTTGTGGTGACTGTAGCTTCGCCATGTAGTGTGAAGTCAGGGAGGGAGGTGCCTCCAGCCCGTTCTCCTTTCTCAGGGTCGCCTTGGCCAGTTGGGGTCCTTTGTGGCTCCACACAGACATTAGGAGGATTTACTCCGTTTCTGTGACAAACACCATCGGAGGTTAGGCGGGGCCTGCATTCGCGGCGCACCCTGCTTTGGGCAGAAGGGACATTTTAGCAGTATTCATCCGTCCCATGAGCACGGGGTGTCTTTCCACTGATTCGTGTCTTCCTCAATTTCTTCATCAAGGTCTTAAAGTTTTCAGTGTGCAGGTCTCTCACGTCCTTGGTTAAATCTATTCCTTGGTCTTTTGGTCTTTTGGATGCAGCTGTAAACTGGATTCTTTCTCTTTCTGATGGTTTGTGATTCGTGTTGAGAAATACAATTGATTTTGGGGTATTGATTTTGTAACTTTACTGAATTCGTTGATTCGTTCTAATAGTTTTTTTGTGGAATGATGTAGAGAATTGGAACTTGGAAATTCCACTGCTTTTTTCACAGCCAGGTCATCCACGGCACGCAAGACACAGTGGCTCCTAATCGGATCTTCCCACAGTGCTTGTAAATTACACGTGGACTCCTAGGAGGGCAATTAGGTCCAGGACTTTGTGTGAGCTGGATCTGGGTAGGGCGTGGCCTCTGTTAGGAAGTGTGATGTTTTCTCCGCTTTTCTGGTGTGGTTTTGATAAGTTATTTACTTTCCAGTAATTTCAAACATACAGAAAACTCCAATAGCAGAACAAAGCCCTGTGTATCTGCACCCTCAGATTCCCCAGCCGTCCTTGCTTCACTGCATTAGCCACTCCACACAAAATACTCCGGTGTGTTTTACCCACACCAGGGCACTCTTCCAGGCAACTAGCAGGTAACCTCCAAATGAGGAAATTATTATCATGGTTTCCACATACTAATCCAATCCACAGGCCCACTTCAACTTCCACCAGCTGCCCCAAGTCAACGGAAATGTCTTTTCCCATACTGATCCAGTTTTCTTTTCTGGGAACCATTACTGATACTTTCTCTCATTTTCACAACTTTGATGGATTTAAAGCACACAAGGTGAGTATGTGATCTGGTTGGCTTTTTCTATATGGCTTTTTTTTTTTTTTTTTAAACTAAGGGTGTTTTTACTGTTCATCCATATTGTAACATGTATTGGTACTTCACTGATCTTTTGTTGTTGTTGTGATTAAATATACATTACATAACATATTCCATTTAAATGGTTTTAAGTATACAGTTTTATGACATTAACTCCATTTACATCGTTGTACAAATATCCTCATCATCCATCTCCAGAGCTTTCCAATTTTCACCAGCAAAACTCTGTAGCCATTAGACACTGATTCCCCTCAGCCCCTGGCAACTGCATTCTACTTTCTGCCTTTGAATTTGACTTGCCTGGGTACCTCGTATAAGTTGAATCATATCATGTTTTACCTTTTGTGACAGGGTTATTTCACTCGTCAGAATGACTTCAGGGTTCACATACATTGTAGTGTGTGTCAGAATTTCCTTAGTTTTTAAGGCTAAATAATATTGCATCCTGTGTACGATACAGTTAGTTTATCCATTCATCCATTAGGGGACACTTGGGTCACTTCCACCTTTTGCTATTGTGATTAATGCTATTATGAATATGGGTCTCTGAATGAATATTTCGGTCTCTGCTTTCAATCTGTTGAATATATACTCTGATGTGGAATTAATGAATCATACCTTAATTCTATGTTGAATTTTTTGAGGAACTTCTATACTGTTTTCTACAGAGGCTGCACCATTATACTTTATAAATTTTATGGTGGAATAATATGGCAGTTTATGGATCTACCCCATTTTGTTTGTGTATTTACCCATTGATGGACATTTGCCTAATTTCTACTGTTTGGCTGTTGTGAACAGTGCTGCTATCCATATATGTGTACAGGTGTCTGTATGAGCACCTGTTTTCAACTCTTTGGCCTATTTATATCTAGAAGTGGAGTTTTTGAACGATATGGTATTTGTATATTTATATTGTAGACATAAGTTGCACCATTTTGCCTTTACACAAGTAATATTTAAGGGTTTTAAAATCTCTACATTGTTGCCAAGATTTGTTATTTTTAGCTTTCTTGATTATAACTGTTTTAGAATGTGTGAAGGAGTTATTGCATTGCGGTTTTACTTTGCATTTCAATCATGACTAATGATGTTTGACATCTTTTCATCTGCTCGTTGACCATTTGTATGTCTTGTGTGGAGAACGGTCTATTCAAGTCCTTTGTCCATTTTTAAAATTGGGTTATTTGTCTTTTTGTTGATGAGTTGTAAAAGTTCTTGATGTAATTTGGTTAAAGACTCATCAGTGCATAATGTGTAAATATTTTCTTCCATTCTGTGGGCTGTCTTTTCACTTTCTGGATTGCATCTTTTGATGCAAAAAGTTTGTAATTTTAAAGAAATCCAATTTACCTATTTTTTCTTTTGTTGCTTGTGCTTTGGTGTCAGATCTAAGACACCATTGCTAAATCCAAGGTTATGAAGATTGATCCCCATGTTTTACTGGAGAGTTTATACAGTAGTCCCTGATGTCTGTGGGGGATTGGTTCCAGAACACCCAGGGACAACAAAATCCACGGATGCTGAAGTCTCGTATAAAAGGATATAGTATTTGCATATAACCTGGGCACATCTTCCTGTACACTTTAAATTATCTCTAGATTACTTATTATAACTAATACAATATAAATGCTACATAAATGTTGTAAATACAACGTAAATAGTTGCTGGCACATGGGAAATTCAAATTTTGCCTTTTGAAACTTACCTTAATTTTTTTTCTAATATTTTCTGTCTGGAGTTGGTGGAATCCACAGATGTGGAATCCGTGAATATAGGGGATTGACTGTAATTTACTACATTTAAGCCTGTTATCTGTTTTGAATTACTTTTTCTGTGTGTATGAGGCAAGGGTCCAGTTTCATTCTTCTGCATGTGGCTAGCCAATTGCTTAGCGCCACTTGTTGAAAACACTGTTTTCCCCCAATTTAATTTTGTTGACTGTTACCTAAAATCAGTTCATCCTAGATGGGTGGGTTTATTTCTGGGATCTGCATTCGGTTCCATTCATCTCTATGTATATCTTTATGCCAGTGTCACCGTGTTCTACTTGCTGTTGCTTTATATTAACATTTGATATTGGGAAGTGTGAGCCTCCAACTTTGATTTTCTTTCTAAAATTTGTTTTAGCTCCTTAGGTTCTCTTGAAATTCCATATTCTGTCATATTCTGCTCCCCTTCACATGGGTGTATGCCAATTAGCTTATGCATTCATCTTCTGAAGGCATCCTGATTCCTGTGAGGTTTAGACATTATGAGTAGAAGTTCTGTGCATAATAGCATCCTTGTTTTTGTTTGGATACTGTTTTTCAAAGCAGTTATGTGAATACTGGGGGCGTGATAGATGGATCTCAAGGTGTGAGACCCGTTTGGCTTGGAAAAGTACTGCCAGACTGTACCTCAGGAGGCCGTCTGTGCGCCCATCAGTGATGAAGAGCCGCTGATGTTCCCCACCCTCCAGTGATCGGTATTGTCATGTGGGAGGAGCTTAGCAGTTCTAATGGGGTGTAGAGCTGTCTTGCTGTTTTAATTGGTAATTCTCTAATGGTGTACAATGTTGATCTTGTTTTTGTCCACTTATTGATTATCTGTTTATCTTCTCTGGCCAGGTGTCTGTTCAGATCTTTACCCATTTGTAATGAAAGTGTTTGCTTTACAGTTGTAATAATGTGCGTACAAATTCTTTATCAGATATATGTTTTGCAAATATTTTTTTCTCCCAGGTTATTGCTTCTCTTTTGGTTTTCTGAATAAAGTAGTTCACTGAGTAGAAATTTTTAATTTTATAAAGTACGTTATTATTTTTCCTTTTATTTGTGGGCTTTTCCTGTTGTGTGTTAGAAGTCAAAGCTCATGATCTACGTGACCAAACCCATGGCCATGTAGATTTTCTTCTATATTTTTTCTGTAATATTTATAGTTTTCTGTTTTAAACTTGTCTGTGGACAATTTTGAATGACATTTGGTGTAAGTTGTAAAGTTTGTGTCTACATTCATTTCATTGCATATGGTTTCTTATTGTCCTGTAACTCTTTATTGAGACGTCATGGGATATTTGCCTCCTTCATTTTGAATTTTCAAAATTTAGTGGCTGCAGCAGGACGGCCAGCGCAGGACTTGCCTCCACTGAACTGGAGAGGGTGAGGCCTGCATTTGCTAGGTTGCCAGCAGAAGGCGACAAGCCCGCCCCTCTTACTAGTGCAGCCCCTGCCTGTTCTTTCATCAGACTTGGCTCCCTGCACAGCTGACCGGAGCCTGGTCTCCTCCGGACCCGCCAGGGGTTTGGCTTCAGGACGGTGCGGGCCGGCATCCATATTGAGACGAGCTCGGTCTCCTTGGGCCCGGCTGGGAGGTGCCGCCGTGGGGAGAAGAGGTGAGGAGACAGGAGGGAGAAGCTTCATGTGTGTGGCTGACTGCTGGGGGCTGGGGTGGGGCTGGTTAGTCTTCAGAGGACCCAGCGGAGGAAGGGCTTGGCGTGGAAAATTGTGGGTTTCAGTGAGTTTTGTGTGTGGTGCAGACGGTGTCCATTGTCCCTATTGGGCTTGTGATGTTCCATTTTCCAGGCAGTTTATTTAGGGGAGTGTCCTTTCCCTGATGTATGTCCTTGGCAGCTTTGGCATCAGTTAACTGGCCACGTGTGTGGGCTTATTTCTGGGCTCTGTTCTGTCCCTCTGGTCGGTGGGCCTCTTTCTGTGCTATTTCTACACCGTTTGCTTAATGTACCTTTGTAATATGGTTTGACGTCAGGCAGTGAGTTTCCTCCAGCTGCTGCTGTCCTTTCTCAGGATCCCGTTGGCTGTTCGGGGTCCTTTGTGGACCACAGAAATGTTAGAATTCTTTGTTCAGTTTCTGTGAACAATGCTGCTGGCATTTTGGTAGGAGTTGCACTGAATGTGTATATTGTTTTGGGTAGAATGGACCTTTTAACACTGCTAATTTTTTCCATCCATGAGCACAGGCTACCTTTCCATTTATTTGTGTCTTCAATTTCTTCATCAATGTCTTCACGTTTTCAGTGTGCAGGGATTTCATGTCTCGGGCTAAATTCATCCCTTGGTATTTGGTTTTTCTGATGTTATTGTAAATGGGATTGTTTTCTCAATTTCTCTTTCAGATGGTTCCTTATTAGTGTATGGAGACACAAGTGATCTTAGTGTATTGATTTTGTATCCTGCAGCTTTACTGAATTCATTTATTAATTCTAACAGTTTTTTTGTGGTTTGATGTGGAAAACTGGAATTAGAAACCCCACTGTTTCTACCACAGCAGGTCATGCACAACACCCAGGACATAGTGGCTACTATTATAATCTTCCCACAGTTCCCCTTAAAACGTGTGAAATCCTACAAGGGAGGTTAGCATCATCACTTTTGATTAGCAGGATCTGGGTAGGCTGGCCTCTGTAACAAAGTTTGGTGTCTTTTCTACTTTTCTGTCCTGTTATTGACACAGTTGTTTCGAAAAGTAATTTATTTTCCAATAATTTCAAATGTATAGAAAACTTTAAATAGCAGTACAGAGTACGTACATTTGGCACTTCACACAAAATACTCCCGTGTGTTTTACCCCAAACAGTGACATTCTCCCAGGGAACCAGCACATAACCCCCAAATGAGGATCATTACAGTTTCCACATACTAATCCAATCCACAGGCCCACTTCAACCTTCACCATCTGCCCTGACACTATGGAAATGTCTTTTTCCATTCTGATCCAGTTTTCTTTTTCAGGAAGCATTACTGAGATTTTTCCTTATATTCAAAACATTGATGGGTTTAAAGTACACAAGATGAGTTTATGATCTGGGTGGCCTTTCCTGCATGGATTCTTTCACTGAATATGTCGTCAGTGTTCATCCTTGTTGTAACACGTATCAGCACTTCACTTTTTTCATTGTGATCAAAGTATAATATATAGCATAGCCTTTACCATTTAAATCACTTTAAGTATATAGTTCAGGGGCATTAACTACATATCCGTTTCTACATTTCTACCTTCCATCTCCAGAACTTTTTCATTTTCCCCAAGTTAAACTGTATCCATTATACAATAAATCCTCTCAGCTCTTCACAACCACATCCTTTCTCTCTCTGAATTTGACTTCTCTGGATATCTTATGGAAGTGGAATCAGATAATTTGTCCTACTCTGACTTATTTCACTTAGCATAGTGACTTCAAGGTTCATCCACGTTATAGCTTGTGTCAGAATTTCCTTAGTTTCCAAGGCTGAATAATATTCCTTGTGTATTATATACCACATTTTATTGATCCATTGATCTGTCAATGGACACTTGGGTTGCTTCCACATTTTGTTATTGTTAATGATGCTGCTATCAATAGGAGTGTACAAATACTTGTTTCAGGCCCTGCTTTCAAATGTTTTGAGTAAATACCCTGAAGTGGAATCGATGGATCACATGTCAACTCTATGCTTAACTCTTTAAGGAGCTGCCATATTGTTTTCCACAGTGGCTGCAGCATTTTACTTTGTTCATTTATATGGCAGAATAAGATCTTACTTTATGGATATACCCCATTTTCTTTGTCTACTCATCTGTTGATGGGACATTTCAATTATTTCTACCTTTTGGCTATTGTGAACAGTGCTGCAATGAATATTCATGTACGAGTTTTTGTTTGAACACCTGTTTTCAATTCTTTGGTATCTATAACTAGGAATGAAGTTGTTGAGCCACATTGTATTGAACATTTAATTTTTTGAGGAAATGTCAAAGTATTGTACATATAGGCTGCACCGCTTTATGTTTCCATAAGCCCTGTTTAAAAGCTCCCTTTTCTCTATATTTTTGCCAGTATTTGTTATTTTTTTATTGTTTTTTTAAAAAATTATAACCATTCTTGTATGTTTGAAGGGCTATCATATTATGGTATTAATTTGCATTTCCATCCTGACTGCTGATGTTTGACATCTTTTCATGTGCTTGTTGACCGTTTTTTTTTGTTTGTTTTGAATTTTATTTTATTTATTTTTTATTGTTGACCGTTTTTTTGTCTTGTTTGGAGAATGGTCTGTGCAAGTCCTTTGTCCATTTTGAAAATTGGGTTCTTTATCTTGTTTGGATAAATTGTAAAATTTCTTATACCTTCTGAGGAACAGACTCTTATCAGATATATAATGTGCAAATATTTTCTTCCATTCTGAGGGCTGTCTTTAACTTTCTAGATAGCATCTTTTAATGTACAAACGTTTTTTAAATTTGAGGAAATCCAATTTATTTCTTTTTTCTTTCATTTCTTTTACTTTGCTGTCAGATTTAAGAAACCATCGCTTAATGCAAGGTTATGAAGATTTATTCCCTAGGTTTATTCAGAATTTATACAGTCATCCCTTGGTATACAATTCACTACGTTTTAGATCTGTGGTCAGAGTTGGTTTAGGGTCTCAGTTTAGGGTTATGGTCAGGGTTGGAGGGTCAGGGTAGAGGGTCATGGTTAAAGGGTCAGGATCAGGGATTAGAGGTTAGGTGGCAGGATTAAGAGTCCCGTGTCTCAGATTAGGGTTGTTAGGTTTAGGGTTAGAGGTTAGGGTTATAAGTTATCGTGTTAGGGTTAGAGTTAGGTTTAAGGATAACGTTCCCTCATCCCCCTTCTCCCTCTCCATCTCTCTGAGGCTCCCAAATGGACAGGATTCTCCCAGGGTCACATGTGAGTCAGGGTATTGTGCTGGGCCACTTTTTTTGTCCCCCAGTCCTGGGCTCTGAGAGAAGAATGAAATGTCTGTACTGTCTTAGACTGTTTCAAATCCAACTCAACCTCAGTCAAGGGTGTGGAGACGGTCAGAAGTCACGAAGGGTTTCTCTCTGCCCTCCCTCCCACCTGGGAAGGATGGTGCTGGCCCACTCTGCCTGGGCAGCCCCAGGTTCCAGCAGAGCCCAGACAGGAGGGCACTCAGAAGACATGTGTGGACTTACACAGGACTGGGTGCAGCAACTGGCCAGCCCTCAGGGGCTACCTTCTTGAGGGCTGGTGGGGCCCTCCTGGGACTGGAGGGATCATTTGTCCCATCTGAGTGGGTATCAGTAGACAATCAAGTCTCAGACAGGACAGACCTTGACTTCTTTTTTTTAAAAAAACATCTTTATTGGAGTATAATTGCTTTACAATGGTGTGTTAGTTTCTGCTGTATAACAAAGTGAGTCAGCTATACGTATACATATATCCCCATATCTCCTCCCTCTTGCGTCTGGGAAGACGCACCCTCCCTATCCCACCCCTCTAGGTGGTCACAAAGCACCGAGCTGATCTCCCTGTGCTATGCGGCTGCTTCCCACTAGCTGTCTATTTTACATTTGGTAGTGTATATATGTCCATGCCACTCTCTCACTTTGTCCCAGCTTACCTTTCCCCCTCCCCGTGTCCTCAAGTCCATTCTCCAGTAGGTCTGCGTCTTTATTCCCACCTTGCCCCTAGGTTCTTTATGACCATTTTTTTTTTTTTTAGATTCCAAATATATGTGTTAGCATACGGTATTTGTTTTTCTCTTTCTGACTTACTTCACTCTGTATGACAGACTCTAGGTCCATCCACCTCCTTACAAATAACTCAATTTCGTTTGTTTTTATGACTAATATTCCATTGTATATACGTGCCACATCTTCTTTATCCATTCATCTGTTGATGGACACTTAGGTTGCTTCCATGTCCTGGCTATTGTAAATAGAGCTGCAATGAACATTGTGCAGACCTTGACCTCTGACCATTTGTCAGGCATCTCTGTTCCTCTAGCTCAGGCCAGCCTGGGCCCTGTTAAGCCCCCATGACCAATTACTGAGCTGACCTTGCTGCTGGGCAGTTGAACAGCTACCTGGGCAGCATAGACGGCCCCTTGGGATGTTTCAGTTCTCTACATCCATGTGGTTGAGAAAAGGGCTTCCTGCTCACAGGCTCTTAACCTGCCAAGTGAGGTAATAACCCACCAAACGTTGCATGTGGCCCTGACCACAAACCAGACAGCAGACCGTGGCCCTGCAATCCTTTGGCCTCACAGTTGTAACCAAAGTCTTGACATTCATACTCATTAAGAATCAATGATATGGAAGCAACTGGGCCTCCCAGTAGGCAGTTTCACACCAAGGCTGCATGGTCTTGGAGAGCCACGTGCATCCGTGGGGCCTTTGGAGAAAGCCTGCCAACTATGGATTCCATGGTATGGAATAATCCTTGAGCTTCCTGATAATTAATTGAGCAAGAATTTCCTTACCAACCTAGCATCTGGTTCTGCTCTTCATGAAGGAGAGAGAAGAGACTGGAAAATGAGCACATTTGTTCATCAAGGATGGGTGATTCATGTGGCCAGGGGGCAGGTGTGACTCCTGGGCTCCCACCTCCCAGAGACACAAATGAGGTCTGTGTGTTTTCTGAGGGCACACAGACTATTCTGGGTGGTCTCTGATATTCTTGGACCCAGTGCCTAAGGCAGGAGCCTGGTGTTTACCAGGCGGTGTTTACCACCATCACCACCAGTCTTTTCAGCAAGTGGAAGAGCTTCTTGCTGTCCCAGGAGGACAGCAAGAACACTGGATGGGTGGCTGCAGCCGCTGACCCTACGTGAATCCCTTCCTGCCTTGGGCTTCAGATTCTGTGCTGTGCCGTGGGCTCTCAGTGACGTGGAATCTCATGCTTTCACCGAGCCAGCATCTGTCCTCATGTCCAAGTGCAGCACCTCAGCCTCCCTTTGGGAACTACCTCTCACCTGCTTCCAGTCCAAACAGTTTCAGAGGGCTGACCCCACGTTCCACCCACCTCAAAGATGGGTGTATGAGCCACATCTAGCTAGTCCCATTTTCTGTCCTCGGCTTGCTGTAACGGGTTCAAGGATGGGAATGTGACCCAAGCTAAGCCAAAGGCATCCCAAGCCATGGGTTTTCATGGAGCCCTAGGGAGGGAGAAACCCTTCCAGGTATTGATAGAATGGACATTGGGTGGGTGTCAGTCTGGAGCTGCTGGAAGCCCCAGGCACAGTGACAGAGACTGTGCCTGTGAATTGGAGCCATCCCAAGGCACTCAGCAGGACGGAGGGTTGAAGAGGGACCAGGTCAGATTGGAAGAGTGTGAGTCCCTGGACCTGTTAGGTCCAAACCCGCCCTTAAACTTGCCTCTTGCCAATATTAATTTATTTCCACCATTTAAAATATTAATTTATTTTACTTGAATAAGTGTGTCTAGTTCTTTGTAATCAAAAAAGTCCTGACACTTCAGGACCAATGATTCCTGAGACTCCCTCTGGTACAGTGTCCTCACTGGGTGGGCGTATGGGGGAGATGAACACACCGGGTGGGGTTAGATCTAAGGGGAGCTGCCAAATGACTCTGTGCCTGTTCCTTCTATGTCCTGGGAGAGGGAAACCCCAGAACAACATGAGGACAATTAGCAGGGAGAAGGGGACCCGGGATGTTAATTGGTCTGCTTGTATTTCCCTTATTTTAGAGTTCATTTTGTTTGTATGTTTTTTACTTGATAAAGTCATACAGAACATCTTCCAGAAACTCATGACAACCTATTTACTTAATGGAACCTTACCATAAAATAATTCATGACAGTCTATCTACTTATTTTACCTCTACCCTAAAACAACTTGTGATTCTTTAAGGACACATTTTATTTTACAGGCTTAGCAATATACATGTCCTTGTCTTAGCATGGGTTAATGGTTTATTTCTTTCTATTGCTAAATTGTATGAGAGGAAAAATAATTTTCCCTTTATTCTTCTTTGTTCTTGGTTGAGAGTCCCCCCGTAATACAAGGCAGATTAACAGGAGAAAAAATCAGAAATTTAATAACTTGTATATCTCTGGTATATACGGTAGATACCCAGGAAAACTGAATAACCCCCTGAAGTGGCCCAAGCCATCACTTTAAATGTTATCTTCAGCTAAAAACAAAAGGAAAATGTCAGGGGAGGAAAGTAGCCAGTAATGGGGGTTATCAGGCAAAGCACAGTAAACATGGTTATGGCTGGTGTGCAGATTTAGGTCAGGCCTTTTTCACTGACAAGAGTTTCTTGAGATTTATTTAGCCTTCAATTACTGGTACAGAGAGGGAGACACCCTTACAAGTGGAGATTTCCCTAATAAATGTAAATTTCCCTTATAAAAAGGCAACTTTTTTTATACCACTTTGCATTTTATTTTTTATTGACAGAGCTTTTTAAGTCATTTGTGACAGTTTGTAAAATTGTATCTCTTTGTACATACCTAAAAAATGAAAACAAAAAATTTGGTTAAATTTTCTTGAAGCTTCTCCACGTTCAGAGCCTGACTCCTGTGGATCCTGTTTGGACACAATGAAAAGGCAACTTCTTATGGGTTTACAGGTATTCTCTGGTGTTTGCAAGTTTTAAAAATTAATTGGCCCCAAATAATCCTTATGTCAAACATATTTTGGGGTCCATATTCTGCTCCCCTGACATGTGGGTGCCTCAATTTGCTTATGCATCCATCTACAGGACATCCTAATATCGTTAAGCTTTTAGCCATTACGAATAGAGCTGATGTACATAATTTTAGGCTAGTTTTTGTCTGAGCACAGTTTTTCAAAGCTATTGGCTAAATACTGAGGTCTGATTGTTGGATCCTATGGGGAGACTTGTTTAGTTTTTGAAAAAAAACCTGCCAACTGTCTTCTAAAGTGACTGTACCTGTACTCTACCAGCCAAGAAGGAGACCTTCCTGTTCTTCCCCCTCCAACAATTGATATTGTCATTTTTTGCAGTTTAGCAGTTCAGATAGGTGTTCAGGGCTATCCCATCGTTTTAATTTGTGTTTCCCTAATGGTATATGATGTTGAGTATTTTTTTGCATGCATATTTACACTCTGTATGTCTTCTTTGGCCAGGAGTCTGTTCTGATCTTTACCCATTTTTAATGGTGTTTTTTGTTCTAGGGTTTTTGGTACAATTTGAGTACAGATCCTTTATTACATATGTGTTTTGCAAATATTTTTCTCCCAATTTGTGGTTTGTCTTTTGGTTTTCTGAATAAGGTCTTTCACAGAGTAGAAATTTTTAATTTTATGAAGTCCACAGTACTATTTTTTTTTTCTTTCACAGATTGGCTTTTGGTGTTGTGTGTTAAAATTCATCACCAGACCCAAGGTCATGTATTGAGAGATTTTGTTGTGTTTTGTTTTCTTCTAGAATTTTTATAGTTTGTAATTTAAGTTTGTCTATGGACAATTTTGAGTGAGTTTTTGTGTAAGTTGTCAAGTTTGTGTCTATATTCATTTCATTCCATATGGTTTCTAATTAATTATTTGGAGGGTGGTGTCTAGTTTTCTCAGCACCTTTAACTGATGGGACTGTCCTCTCTCTGTTGTCTGTTCTTGGCCCCATAGTAAGGGAATCATTGACCGAAACTGCCCACCTTGGCCACACACCATGATAACCACTTGCATGAGTTGTCTCACGACAGAAGGTCCTTCCTCATAAGGAACATGATGCTGCCATCGAAAACTAACTGGGAGAATTCGGGAAGGCCAAAAGGAGGGAGGAGACACCAGCCCATAATATATCCTGCCAACCTCCCAGAATCCTCCTTGCTGGAATCCATCTTGGCTGAGATGCGTGTGCCACCAGGAAGGACCCTGAGTTGGACCACATATGAGCCAAGCAAGCTGACTGGCCAGAGGCAACCTGGAAACTAACCCCATCACCATAAAATCCGAGACTGTGAGCCACGTGGAGAGCAGTCCTCCTGGGTTCCCTTACCCCGCTGCTCTCTGCCCGGGCGCCCCTTCCCAATAACGTCTCTTGCTTTGTCAGCACGTGTCTCCTCGGACAGTTCATTTCTGAGTGTTAGACAAGAGCCCACTCTTGGGCCCTGATAGGGGTACCCCTTCCTGCAACACCACTGTCATGAATTAACTAAGCATACACACATGGGTTTATTTGTGGGCTCTGTTCTGTTGCTCTGGTCTGTGTGTCTGTGTTTGTGCCAGTTTCCACACTGCTGTGGTTACTACAGCTCCGTGATACAGTCTGGAGTCAGGGAGGAGACGCCTCCAGCTGTGTTCTTCTTTCTCAGGATCGCTTTGGCTGTTCAGGGTCCTTTGTGGTTCCATACAAATGTTAGGAATTTTATTTCTATTTCTATGAAAAATGCCATTGGAAATTTGATTGGGATTGCATTGAATCTGTAAACGGCTTTGGGTAGAATGGGCATTTTAATAATAGTACTTCTTCCAATCTGTGAGTATGGAATAGTTTTCCATTTATTTGTGTCTTCAGATTTTCTATCCGTGCATTATAGTTTTCCCAGTGCAAGTCTTTCATGTCCTTGGTTAAATTTGTTCCTTGGTATTTTGTTCTTTTTGATGCAATTATAAATGGGATTGTTTTATTTCCCCTTTTGGTGGTTTGATATTAGTGTATAGAAACTCAGCTGATTTTTTTACATTGATATTTTATTCTGCAACTTTACTGAATTTTACTCTGACAAATTTTTGTGTGTGTGATGTGAAAAAATTGTAATTCTAAGATCCCTCTGTTTCTGCTGTATCCCGGGTAATACACAGCACCCATGACATGGTGGCTCCTAATGTAATCTTCTCCCTGTGTCTCTTAATACCATGTGGACTCCTGAGAGGCCAGTTAGCATCACAGCTTTGGTTGAACTGGATCTGCGTAAGTCTTGGCATTTATAACAAAGTTTGATGTCTTTTCTGTTTTTCTGGCATGGTATTGACATAGTTACAGAAAACTTTCCATAACAGTAAAAAGTATTCACGTTTGCCACTTCCCACAAAATACTTCAGTGTGTTTTACCCAAAACAGGGATACTCCCCCTGAGAACCATCGCATAACCCCCAACATGAAGAAATTATATGGTTCCCACATTACAATTTAATCCACAAGCCCACTTCAGCTTTCACCAGCTGTCCCAGCTGTTTGAAATGGACTTTTTCCATTGTGATCCAGCTTTCTTTTTCTGAAACTATTACTGAGATTTTCCCTTATTTTGACAGTCTTAATGGATTTAAGGTGCACAAGATGAGTATGTGATCTGGGTGGCATTTTCTGTATGGCTTTTTTCACTAAGGATGTTGTCAATATTCATCCATGTTGTAACATACATCAGTACTTCATTCATTTCTCTTCATTGTGATTAAAAATATGTAACATGACATTTACCATTTAAACTTTTTTTTTTTTTTTGCGGTACGCGGGCCTCTCACTGAAAAATAGGGAACGCTTCATGAATTTGCGTGTCGTCCTTGCGCAGGGGCCATGCTAATCTTCTCTGTATCGTTCCAATTTTAGCATATGTGCTGCCAAAGCGGGCACTTAAACATTTTAAGTGTAAAATTCTGTGGCATTAACTACCTCACGTTGTTGTACAAATATCCTCACAGTCCATCTCCAGAACTTGTCATTTTTCTCAGGGGAAACTGTATGCATTAACTAACTGCCCTCAGCTCCTGGCGATGACATTCTTTTTGTCTCTGAATTTGACTTCTCTGGATACCTTATATAAATGGAATTGTACAATATTTGTCCTTCTGTGATTGACTTATTTCATTTAGCATGGTGATGTCAGGGTTCATCCACATTGTAGCATGTGTGAGAATTACTTTAGCTTTAAAGTCTGAATCATATCCATTGTATTTATTCATTCATCTGTTGAATGTACACGTGGGTTGCTTCCACCTTTTGGCAGCATTGTGAATAATGTTGCTATGAATATGTTTGTACAAATATCTGTACGTACGCTGAAGTGGAATTGAAAGGTCGTACATTAACTCTGTTTAAGTTTTTGAGGAATTACCATTATGCTTTTCTACGGTAGCACCAACATATTACTTTATTCCTGTATATGGCAGGATAACAGGACAGTTTATGGATCTACCCATTTTGTTTATCCATTCACCCTTTGATGGCCGTTTCAATTGTTTCTACCTTTTGGCCAATGTGAATAGTGTTGCTGTGAGTATTCATGTACAAGTTTCTGTTTGAACACCTGTTCAAACAGAGTGGTGTTCTGTTTGAACACCTGTTCAAACAGGAGTGGAGTTGTTACATCATATAATTGTATTTTTTATCTTTTTGAGGAAATGTCAAAATATTGTAAACATAGGCTGCACCATCTTCCATTTCCCCAAGCAAAGTTTAAGGGTTCCAGTTTCTCTAAATCATTGCCAACATTCGATATTTTCTGTTTTTTGATTATAACCATTCCATTGTGTGTGAGGAGTACTGGATTATGGTATTAATTTGCATTTCCATCACGACTACTGATGCTTGCCAGATTTTCATGTGTTTGTTGACTATTTGTATTTGTTGTCTGGAGAAGGGTCTCTTCAAGTCCTTTTCCTTTTTAAAATGTGGGTTTTTTGTTGATTTGTAAACATTCTTGATGTATTCTGAAGAACAGGCTTTTGTCAGATATGTTATGTGCAAATATTTTCTTCCATTCAGTGGGTTGTGTTTTCTCTCTCTGGATATCACCTTTTGATGCACAAAAGTTTTTCAAATTGAGGAAGTCTACTCTATCCATTGTTACATGCAAATTGTAACCTTCTGCCTTTGTTTATATGTACCTTCGGACCCCAAATGTAAGATACCTGGCTTCCACTTCTGTCATATACTGAATTCATTGCTTGCTCCATTACAGATTGCCGATGTGGTAGTTTCAGTATTGTTAGCTCCTACCCCCATGGGAAAGAACTTAGAGAGTCCAGTATTTACGGATGGTACGTTTTGCCTTTGCTCTCCAGTTCTGTTCTTTTCCATAGTTACTTAGGTCAGCCCATTTTGTCCCACCACCAACAGTGAGTTTTTTTCATACATTTCTAAATCAGTTAGATTCTTTGTCACATTCTGTATTCATCCTGTGACACTCTCACATCCTAAATAACTAGATTTGAGTGTGTTATGATTTATTTGTTGGGTTGTAAATATCTATGTATTTAGACAAACACATAGGGGCACGTCTCCATCGCTAAAGTATCACAAGGGACATTTCAACCCCTACCCATAACCTTTTCCCATCTTTATTTTACTAGTTCCAGAATGTCATAGAAATGGGGTCATACAGTGTGTAGCCTCCTCAGATTGGATTTTTCACTTAGCAATATATGTGTATGATTCACCCATGTTTTTTGTATGGGTTGATGGTTTATTCCTTCCTATTTCTGAGTAGTATTCTGAAGCATGTGTATAGGAGGAAAAATAATTTTCCTTGTACCCTCCTAGGTTCTTGGTTGAAAACAGCCCCTACCCCTTGTAATAAAAGATTATCAGGAGAAAAACAAAGAGAAGTTTAATAGCATTCGTACCTCTTACATGCATGGGAAAGGTAAGTCCCTGAAATGGCCCAAGCCATCACCTTAAGTAACATCTTCATTTAGAAACAGAAGAAAACAAGTGTATATTTGTTCTGCAGATTTAAGTCAGGCCTTCTCCTTTGATAAGAGTTTCTTGAGATTTAGTCATCCTTCTATTCCTGGTATAGAGAGGGGAGACAGCCTTTTAAATGGAGATTTCCCTTATGAATGTAAATTTCCCTCACAAAAGGGAAAACTTGACTTGGTTTTCAGAAATTGTGTCTTCTTTTTTTAAACAGTCAGGCCAAAGTAAGCCTTATGCCAAACAGATAGATTTTTGGGGTGGCATCGTTTGCTCCCCCGACGTGGATGTACCGCAGTTTGCTTATGCGTTCATCTACTGAAGGACATACTGATGTCTTTAAGTTGTTAGCCATTATGAATAGAGGTGCTGTGCTTAATTGCATCCTTGTTTTGTTTGGACCTAGTTGTTCAGAGCAGCTGTCTTAAATGCTGGAGGCAGGATGAGGGCTCCTCGGGTGAGATTTGTTTAACTTTGCTGTACAGTCATTTCAGCAGCAGTGAAGGGCGGTTTCCGTTGCGCCTCATCCTCCATCAGTCGGTAGTGTCATTTCTTTGGAGGTCAGCAGGTTAATAGTTGTGCAGTGCTATCTCGTTGTTGTTTTAAGTTGTCATTCCCTAAGGGTATACGTTGTTGAGCACGTTTTTGTATGCCTATTTACTATCTGTACCTCTTCTTTGGCCAGGTCTCCATTCAGATATTTACCCATTTTTAATGGGGTTGTTTGTTCTAGAGTCCTTGGTATAATTTGAGTACAAATCCTTTATCAGATAAGTAGTTTGCAAATATTTTTCTTTCTGTTTGTGGCTTGTCATGGGATTTTTGCCTCCATTTCAGTCTGAATGTTCAAATTTAGTGGATTCATCAGACCTGCCAGCTGGGAGCAGAGCCTCCAGTGGACTGTAAGCGACAAGGCCTGCACGTACCAGCGGGCAGAGCCAAGTCCGCCCCTCTCACTTTTGAGGCTCCTGCGTGCTCAGCTGGGGGACTTGATTCCATGCTCAGACTTGGCTCCTGCTGCTGCTGACAGGAGCCTGGTCCTCTCAGGTCTTGCCAGGGCTTTGGCTTCTGGACAGTGCCCGGCTGAGTCGACACAGAAGTTCAGTCTCCTCAAGACATACTGGACCTTCACCTTCTGGACGACACTGGACCTCATCCACGCCACAGGAAGCCAGTGTCTGGGAGGTGCCACCATGGGGGTAAAAGGTGAAAAAAAAGTGGGGAGAAGCTTCCTGTTTGTGGCTGACTGCTGAGGGGGTTCCATTTTCAGAGGACCCAGCAGAGGAAGGGCTTGATGTGGTAAAGTGTGGGTTTTAGGTAGTTTTGTGTGCGGTGCAGACAGTATCAAGTTTTCTCGGCATCATTTATTGAGGAGACTTTCCCCGCTGTGTGTCCTCGGCAGCTTTGTCGTAAATTAACTAAGTTAATTAATTAATTAATTGTTTTTTTTTGGTGGTTTGTTGTGGAAAATTGTAATTCAAAGATCCCATTGTTTCTACCATATCCAAGATCATATGCAGCACCCAAAACATAGTGGCTCTGAATAGAATCTTCCTGTGGTGCCTCTTAATAACAGGTGGACTCTTACAACAGCAATTAGCTTCACCACTTAGATTGAACTGGATCTGGGTAGGACTTGTCGCCTATGATGAAATTTGATGTCCTCTCTGCTTTTCTGGCATGGTATTGACATGGTTGTTTTGAAAAGTTATTTACTTTCCAGTAATTTCAAACAGACAGAAAACTTGTAGTAGCAGTAAATGTACTCTTAATCTGTAAATTCAGATTCTCCAGGCATCACTGATATTCTACATATGCCAATTTAAATGACAACTTCCAGTGTGTTTTATCCCAAAAGGGACACGCTTCCAGGGAACACCCACATAGCCCCCAAATGAAACTCATTATGGTTTTCATCTTCTAATCCAATCCACAGGCTCAGTTCAACTTTCACCATCTGCCCCAAAGCACGAAAATGTTCTTAAGGAAGTTGCCTCATTTTCACAACCTTGATGGATTTAAAGCACACAAGATAAGTATGATCTGGGTGGCCTTTTGTGTATGGTTCTATTGCCTTGGGATGTTTTCAGTGTTCATGCATGTTGCAACATGTATCAGTAATTCATTCACATTTTCCATTGTGATTAAATGTATTGAACGTAATATTGACTAAACGATTTTAAGCATACAGTTCTATGACATTAACCACATTCACATTGTTGTACAAGTATCCTCACCATCTATCTCCTGTATATTTTCATTTTTCCAAGTGCAACTGCATCCATTAAACACCAACTCTCTTCAACTCTTGTCAACCGCATTCTGCTTTCTGTCTCTGAATTTCACTTTTCTGGATACCTCATAGAAGTGGAATCATATATCTATTCTTTTGTGACCAGGTTATTTCACTTAGCAGAATGACTTTGTTGTAGCATGTGTCTGATTTTCCTTAGTTTTTAAAGCTGAATAATATAATTCATCTATCCATGGACACTTGGGTTGCTTCCACCTTCTGGCCAATGTGAGTAATGCTGCTATGAATACGGGTGTACAAGTATCTGTTCCACCCACTGCTTTCAAACCTCTTATGTATATTCCCTGAAGTGGAACTCACGGATCATGCATTAATTTATGTTTAAGATTTTGACAGACTGTCATACTGTTTTCCACAGCTGCTGCACCATTTTACTCTATTTCACTCTATTTCTGTATATGGCAGAATAATATGGAAGTTTGTAGATCTCCCCTCTTTTGCTTATCCATTCATCCACTGATGGCTATTCAGATTGTTTCTGTTTCTACCATTGGGCCAATGTCAACAATGATGCCATGAATATTCATGTACAAGTTTTTGTTTGAACACCTGTTTCAATTCTTTGTGGCATATATCTAGGAGTGGAGTTCTTAAACCCAACTCTAGTTGTGTTTTTATCTTTTTGAGGAAATGTCACACTGTTTAACATATGGTCTGCACCATTTTACATTTCCACAAGCAGTGTGTAAGGGTTCCAGCTTCTCTACATTGTTGCCATGATTTTTATTGGTTTGTTCATGATTATAACCATTTATTGTATGTGAATGAATGTCACATTGTGGCTTTAATTTGCATTTCTGTCATACTATCAAAGAAATATACCTAGGAGGATCTTATTAGAATCTTAAACCTCGGGATACTGCTCAGTAGACATAGTTGTTATATAACTGAAAAGTAGTAACATTCCCCTTAAATAAATGTTAAAAACCATTAAGCACAACAATCCACCAAAATTTATTACTATACCACTACCACTCACAATTAACCCAAGCCCACCATAAATTTGTGAAGGTTTTGAAGAAAAACTAACTACAAATCTAACTACAAAAATAATAGTACTTAAAATGAATACAATGTATGTCATTATTATTCTCACATAAAATGTAACCATAGCCAATGCCATGAAAAATTATTGTATTTCAACTGTAGGAACACTGTAACGACCAACATTCAAAAGTCCCACCCATTATTAAAAATTGTTAATGCATTTATTGATCTACCAGCCCCATCACATATCTCATCATGATGAAATTTTCGTTCCCTGCTTGATATTTGTTAAATTTTACAAATCTTAACAGGTTTATTCCTAGCAATACATATCTATCAATATGTAAACTACAGATTAATTATCTGATGTTTGTATGCAAACGGAACTTTCATATTATTTGCTTATTTACCCATGTAGGTCAAGGCCTGTATTATGGATCTTACACCTTCCTAGAAATATGAAACATTGGAATCATCCTACTATTTAAGGTAACAGACACAGCATTTATAGATTATGTCTTACCTTGGGGCTAAATATCCTTCTGAGGAACAATGGTCCACATTGGGTGTTAATGAATTAAATATAGTGGACAAACACACAGGTATGTGCTGATGGGGAGGAACGCTATAGGCTACATATATTAGTAATCGTATTGAATCGTCACACAAACAATGTCCGTATGCTGGTGTAGCATTAGACTTAAAGCAAGCAGTGACACGTCATGAGTAGCTTGATAGGAAAAAAATGATAATACATATTATGAAGTAGTAATCATCTGTGAAGCAGAGTGAAAAAAATTGTCTCTTTCTGAGGGTTGCCAACTAAACAGGTAATTTATTTATTTATTGTTTTTATTTATTTTATTATTGGGGTATAGTTTTACAGTGTTGTGTTAGTTTCTCCTGTACAGTGGAGTTCCCTGTGCTATACAGCAGGCTATTTTTTATACATATTAGTGTACACATGTCAATCCCAGTCTCCCAATTTAAACAGGTAATCTAAAGGGTCAGTTTTTCTTACATCCTGTAACCATTTTGCCTCTGGGAAATTCTTTCTAGGCGTGTCTCAACTTCTCCAGAGGTGTTGACGAAAGTGCAGCAAGCAGTAAGAGCAGTAGCACAAACACCTCCTTGTTTAGCCAGTAGAGAATCTAAGGCAACCTGGTGATCTGATGCGAACTGGGCTAAGAGATTTAGGGATGTCTGTAGTGCTGCAATCTCTTTGGCTATTTGACCAACGGTGGCTGGTAAATTTCTGATAATCTCTTTGTTCACATACATTCTTGCATTAGGAACCAAGATTCCCCAAAGATTTTGCCACAGGTGTCTTGGTATCTTGCTAACATAGATTGCTTGACTCCATAAAGAAGAGAGAAAGGAGGTTCATCTATTTCCTGAGGTATAGACAATGGGGTATCATAATGTCCTAATAAACCTGCTATTTGTCAGTTAAGGGACAGAGGGAAGGGGGTCCTTGGGTAAGCTGTGCTCAGTCCCCTAAGGACCGAAGATAGTATCGCACAAGGGATGGACATATTAACATGTTGAAGAGTTTAAACTTGAAAGTTTAGGTCAGAGGGAGGTTGGTCTGGGCGAGCGGTCACATTAGGAACATCTGAAAAGTCAGGGATAGGTATTATGAGGGCCTAGCCCAGTAGCTGTGCTTTGTGAGAGCTTTACTAAAGAATTTTCTTTCCATCCTGAATATTGGGGCAAAAGTATAGCTAGAAGTAAAACAGTAACTTTCAATTTGGATAGGGAGACAAACATTTGGTAAACAGTTCAATTAAACTAGTAGGATGGATCTTACAGGCCTGGAGCCGATTCTTGGGTCAGCTGTCTATCATCACTGTTGTCTTCCTCTTCTCGTCCTGGCTCGATGGTTGTTTTAAGGTACGTTCGAGGTGAGCAGTCCCCTCTGTAGACCAGTCCAATGCAGAGACCCCTGTTAGGTGGGAAATGAGTTTAGGAGTTCATTCCCTTCAGTTTCACTGTGCATGAGCTAGTTAAGAGTACCTGATAAAGGTGGGTCCTTCCATTTAGGTTGGAAATAGTCCTTCAGATGATGTCTTGTACCAGTCTGCACAGTCTCCAAGGTGTAGGTCATGGAGCATCTGGTCTTCACTCAAAGATAAATCACAGTAATCAGATTCAGAAACAAGCTTCAAATATCCTTTTAATAATTCAATTAAACTTTACAATAACGTAACGTAACAAAGCATCCCCTTGAAGGTAGGTGGTAAACACAAAACCTCAGGATATATAAAACCTCAATATCTGCAAAGGTGTATTATTGAAACTTAATTTTTCTCTCTAAATTATCCTCATTTTGACCAAACATAGTCAAATTAAGACTAATTTTTCTGCAAAAGAAGTCTGGTTTCAATAAAATTGGCCTGATTATTTGCATACGTGTAATTGATCGTATAGGCTCTTTTAAATTTATATTTATTGGAACTTTTCCTAAGGGATCTCAAAAGGCCTCTCAAGGCCAGGAAAGCCATGACATTAGGTTCAACCTGCCATACCTGCAGATTTAGGTAGATTCCTCTCTTCTCAATTTCCAAAATATCTTGAGGTTCTTACAGAAAGTGGCCTTCCTTATTCACCTGGAAAGGCTGCTAGGAACCTAAGAGATTCCAAATCAAGGAGGAATCAGGTAGGGAGAAAAGATAAATGCTTCGATTCTTACAAAGGTTATAATTTACAAAGGTTATAATTATAACCTTACAAAGGTTATAATTTACTAAAAAATTAGCTTAAGGGAAAAGGTTCCCTTTTATCTGGAAAGCAAAGATTAAAAGCCAGTAATATTTCAGACTGAATTGTTATTAAAGTCTTGTAGGATTTGCACAGTGAAGTGGATGCCTTGATCACCGGAGATTGTGGAAAGTATACGCAGGTGGAAAGCACATTTTCTAACCATTTCTTTTTTATTGTCAGGCAGCAATGGAAGGCTTTAACCCAGCGAATAAAAATGGGGTTTGCCAGGGAGCCGGGAAGAACCGAGCGGCTGTCTTGGGTTTCCCGTAGCCCTGACTGTTTAATTCACAGCTATTATTAACCCATCTTAATTTCTCCGATTTAGGAGCAGACTGTTGCCATGTTACAGGGATATCAGGATGGCAAAAGTCTGACAAGGAGTGGTTAATCATTTGTAGAAGCAGAATGGCCTTTATCTACTTGTGCCATAATCTTCACAGATCCTGTTGTTGTTGCCTTGGCATGAAGGGGCATTTTCCTAAAACTTGGGTCCAGTCCCTTTACTGGGAGCCTCAGTTTTGATGACGGAGAACATTTTATGTCAGGACATATAAGATTTCCAGGAATTTCATATAATTTCTAGAACATTTATTTGACAATGTTTTCCATGAAACTTAATAAACCAAATAAGCATAATTAAATCTCTGTCTTTGAGACACTTCAGGACAGTATCAATCACTTTTCCTTTCTTCAGTCCTTTTACTGAAAACACACCTCTTATTTTTCTTGAATGAAATGTTTGTTTACCTAATTATTTCTACAAATTTAATTACGTATATGTTATAAGTTTTAACCCTTAAAAACCTTAATCCATAATGAAAACCAAGAAACAAGCAATTGTGAACTGTCTGTCACATTCGCATTTCGTGATTGGCAGGCTTACAAACATTCCACAACCTCTAGAAGCATACGTTTACTCACAGCATGATTTCTTTTCGAAATGTGGTATAAGACGTGTGTCCAATAAACCTAAACATCTTTAGTTTTTCTCCAATAACGCAAATTAGGTAAATTTAGACATGCTTAGCAATGAATGCGTATTTTTATCTTAATTGGAAATGATCTGGATAGTCAGTGAGTTCCCATCATTTAATTTAATTTAGCAAAACTCTAAAGTTTCAAGTTACCAAAAATCTGGAGAAACTATTTTTAGGTAGAGGTACCATAAAACAATCATCTTTAAAGACTTCACCTAAAAACTTTTATCGCATTTGTCTCTATTTCATCAGTTATGAATATATCATCATACCAAGTTAATTTTCTTGTTGATAGGTTTTGTAACAGAGATAACATGAACTCACTGACATTTAGAAAACCTAGGTACCAAATAAAATATTATACCTAATGTTGATGACTCTAAAGACATGTCTGCATTAGTCACCAACAACTTTTCATTTACTGAAGATTAATCCTAGATCACATGATCCTTTTAAAATTTGTTTTTTTTTATATTTAGAAATATTTGATTTTTAAGTGCTTATTGTTAACTCAGTAAAATAGAGCTCTTTCACAAATTCATTTTGATAATATCATCCAGAGGAAGAAACAGATTTATAACATACACATAGGCATACTTACATCCACATAGACAAAGAGATCTCATAGTTTTCCTGCTTGCTTTTAAAATTTGTTTTTTTTTGTTATATTTAGAAATATTTGATTTTTAAGTGCTTATTGTTAACTCAGTAAAATAGAGCTCTTTCACAAATTCATTTTGATAATATCATCCAGAGGAAGAAACAGATTTATAACATACACATAGGCATACTTACATCCACATAGACAAAGAGATCTCATAGTTTTCCTGCTTGAGTTTTAAAATGCCTTTTTTTCCCCTTCAGTTTTACATTCCACTAATTGAGCCATGGCTGCAGTCTCAGGCAGTGTGGGCTGTGTTTGCATTTCAAGGACATAAGAGTTACAGCTTCAAATTTTCTCCTAGGAGTACTTTTTTTCTCTCAGGGTCAGAATTTTGAAAAGATGTTTTATTAAGCCAGCTTTCTTTAATTGTGCATCTAAACTTCAGTTTTAGTGTCAAAAAAAGTTCCATCCTGGCTCTTTCAGTGTTGGATAAGTATTTGCAAGTACTAGCTCCATACCAATTGTAGAAGCCCGCCAAAGCGCCAGTGGGAGCTGGTAGGCTCTAGGAGCCTGATTTCCTGCTTTCTTTTAGCTTCATTTTATTATAAATTACAAATAAATTTAATTTTCCAATTTTAAGCCATATATATATATATATATATATATATATATATATATATATATATATATAAAATTAGAGTCAGCCAGCCCAGTTCACTGAAATTCCTTCCAGGCCTTCCTGCTTAGAAGTTCCCTGGATCCTCTGCCTAGAAACCTCTTCACCTAGGAAATGTACTGGTACCCCCTTAAGACTCCAAGTCTTGAAGATAACAGCTCAGATAAAAGGCGTGGAGCATCACTTAAAACAAGGAGATCTGATTATGAGGAAGAACTCACCGAATCACCTGAAGGATGCCCCGAAGCCAGAGGGGCTCAAGAGCCCACGCTTGGTCCTGAGCGCTGGTCCACAGTAGACTCCAGGTGACCTCAGGTGGGTTTATCTGCTATCCTGCCAGCTGCGCCAAGTTTCGTCAGTGACGATCATCAATCTAGAATAGAAACAGAAAAGAGTTTTCATAGAGCCAGACTGAGGACCGAAGCCAGGGAGACAGCCTCTCTGACAGCTCTGAAACTCTGCTCCAGAGAAGCACGGTTTTCAGTACAGTTGTATATCTTGTCAGAACAAAGAACATTAAACAGGTCAGGGATACATTCCTTCAAGACTTCAAGAAAAAAAAAAACAAAAAAACACACGTACACAGCGAGTCAGTGTGGCCTGGGCACTTGGGAAGGGAGTGTCATCGAAGGAGGACCGGCTTTGGCAGCCCAGGAAAGGAGGCATTTAACCTTTATTTTTTATCATGGTCATGCTTCACTTCTGGTCAGTGTGCCCTTTCCTTTAATAATTATAGCAAGTGTACAATGTATGTTTGATAGGCTACAAATGGGCTGTTTTAGCATCCGATTTGAGTTAAGTCCTATATAAGCCAGAATATCTCCGTCCCTCAACATGTGAAAATTTCTTTTATCAATATCATTATAACACTCACTATCTTCTTCCTATTTATGCCCAGCTCAGCTACCACAACACTATCATTATCACACACATGACATAAAACACCTTTCATCACAATCCTTATCCTCACCATCATAGTATCATGGGGAGGTCTCCTGCCACTATCAGGGGTTTTACCCAAATGAATAATTATCCAAGAGGTAACAAAAATGATAACGTTATTCTACCAACACTAATAGCCATCATAGCAGTTACTCAGCATATATGTCTACTTGCAGCCAACATACATCACTAAGTATATTTCCATCAATAAAAAACATAAAAACAAAATGACAGTTGGAACATACAAAACAAATAGCCCTCCTATCATTACTAATCATAATAGCCACACGATTACTACCCTTAACACCCATTCTATCAGTGCTGGACTAGGAACTTAGGGTAGTTTACACCAAGAGCTTTCAAAACCGTAAGCAAGTGTAATTTACATAATTCTTAAAAATAAGGATTGCAAGACTCTGTCCTACATCAACTGAATGCAAATTAAAGATTTTAAGCCCAATCCTTACTAGATTGATGAGCTTCCACCCCAGGAAATTTTAGAATGTGTATCTATAGATATCTCTCTATATAGATAGATATAGATATCTATATTGATAGATATATATATTTGCATAACTGAGTCACTCCTGTACAGCAGAGATTGGCACAGCATTGTAAGTCAACTATAGTTCAATAAAAAGATGAAAGAAAAGACATCTCGATGGACTATCAAATCAGCTTATGCTCACACATAACTGGTTTCATGCATTTGGTATTTTTTAATTCTGGGGGCTGCTGTGACTCAGCTGTGGCCATCAGAGGCCTTAACACAGTCAAGCAATTTGTAGCTGAGCTTAAATTGAATGTTATTTGCCAACATCATCAACCGTAATGTGTTCCTGAGTCAATGGTCACAGGACATAGAACAATTACACACATACATACGCACATGCATTTCAGGTAAACAGCTTCCTTAATCAAACCCTCCCACTAAATCTCATACTTTGTACAGTATGATCGCCCTGACAGACCCCCCCAAACAAGGCAAAGCGTATAATGGCGTGAGTCAACTAACTCGTTTAACAAACATATTGCCCTTACCTGAACAACCCAAAGTTAGTATAACTACAAACTAGCCTCCTCGTAATACCAGTTACTTAGATTGATTGCCATGTACCCCCTAGATCTGCCATGTACCTCAAACAAAATAAAAAAGTACATTTTTAAAATTTATAAAAAAGAATTTCATTGGAGTATAGCTGCTTTACAAAGTTGTGTTGGTTTCTACTCTATAGCAATGTGAATCAGTTATATATATATATATACCTATATCCCTTCTTTTGGATTTCCTTCCCATTTAGGTCACCACAGAGCATTGAGTAGAGTTCCCTGAGCTATACAGTAGTTCCCATTAGTTATCTATTTTATACATAGTATCACTAGTGTATATGTGTCAATCCCAATCCAAAAGAAAAAATATTAAATATTTCAATACCAATTTTAACACAACCCAAACTACTACACTGAATACCAGTATGTCACTTCAATACATAAATCCTATATGTACGAAGTCCTACTCAGCCTGTTGCTGTAGCTTAATAATTAAAGTGAAGCACTGTAAACGCCCAGATGAATTTGCTAACGCCATAAACACATAGGTGTGGCCCTGGCCTTTTAATTTCTAATAAAATTACACATGCAATATCTGCACCCCAGTGAGAATGCCCTCTAAATCATAAAAAATTAAAAGGAGCAGGCACCAAGCACACTAAAAAGTAGCTCACAATGCCTTGCTTAACTCCATCCCCATGGGAAACGGCAGTGGTGAAAGTTGAGCCATAAAAGAGAGTCTGAGTCAGTTATATTAACTACTTAGGGTTGGTGCATTTCATGTCAGCTACCTTGCTCATAAGATTAACCCATATTAATAGAAATCCAGTGTGAAGCCTGT
Organism: Physeter macrocephalus; assembly: GCF_002837175.3. NCBI lineage: Eukaryota > Metazoa > Chordata > Mammalia > Artiodactyla > Physeteridae > Physeter > Physeter macrocephalus. Next base: position 108,614,934 of record NC_041222.1, on the reverse strand, counting down.
TAAAGATTACCCTAAAATAAAGTCCTAGCTAAGCTGTAAAAAGCCATAGTGAAAATAAAAATAAACTATGAAAGTGACTACCATTTCTGATTACATGATAGCTAAGATGTCCCACTATGCTTATCCCTAAATTCAAATAATTACAACAAAAAAGTTACTCACCAGAGTACGACTACCATCAGCCTAAAAGTCAAAGAACTTGACGGTGATTCATACTTCTCTAGAGGAGCCCGTTCTATAATCAAAAAACTGATAAACTTCACCAGCCTTGTATACCGCCATCCTCAGGAAACCCTGGTAAGGAACAATAGTAAGCAAAATTATCAGACATAAAAACGTTAGGCCAAGGTGTAGCCTATGGGAGGAGAAGGGGGCTACATTTTGTACCTCAGGAACATAAAATATTTTATATGAAAGTTTTTATGAAATGAAAGACCAAAGGAGAATTTAGTAGTAAATTAAGAATAGAGAGCTTAATTGAATCAGGCCATGAAGCATGCACACTGTCGTCCCCTCCAATATCAATAACTTCATAACCCATTAATAAGTTCTAAATATATAAGAGGAGACAAGTCCTAACAAGATGAGCATACTGGAAAGTGTGCTTGGATGAATCAAAGTGTAGCTTAAAGGAAGGCACCTAGTTTATACCTCATGAACACTTTGTACTAAAACTAGCCCAAACCTCCCACCAAATTCAACGATCATAAGTAAAGACTCATTTAGCATCTATGTATAGAAGGTAAAAATTTAAATCGGGTGCTATAGATAAAGTTCTATAAGGGAATGATGAAAGAAGTTAAATACCCTGAAACCAGAGGAGCTACTTATGAACAGTTTATAAGAAAAACCCATCCATATGGCAAAATACGGAGATTTATGAGTAGAGCTAAATAAGCCTTATAAGCCTGGTGATGGTTGTTCATAAAAGAACTTTAGTTCAATTTTAAATATTACTTTAAAAACATAATTTTAATGTAATTTTAAATGTTATTCAAAAATGGTCCAGCTTTTTAGATACAGAATACAACCTTCCCTAGAGAGTAGCATATACAATACCACGGTTGGCTTAAAAGCAGCCACCAGTTAAGAAAGCATTAAGCATTCAAGGTCAACCACACAGTCACCTTAATACCAATAATAAATAAATCAACTGCTAATTTAATACTGGACTAATCAATTAATAGACGCAATACTGTTCATATGAGTAACAAGAAATATTTCTCCTTGCATAAGCTTATATCAGAAATTATAACCCACTGACAGTTAACAGTAAAGTAAAACTAAACCAATACCTAATTACTTATTAAAACAATTGTTAACCCAGCACAGGCATACATTTGAGATTAAAAAAGTAAATGGAACTCAGCAATCACAATTCCTGCCTGTTTACCAAAAACATTACCTCTAGTACTTCTACTATTAGAGACACTGGCTGCCCAGTGACATCGCTTTAACGGTCCTGGGATCCTGAGTGTGGAAAGGTAGCATAGTCATTTGTTCTCTAAATAAGGACTTGGACTTGCAAGAATGGCCACATGTGAGTTTTACCGTGTCTTTTAATCAGTGAAATTGACCTTCCCGGGAAGAGGTGGGAATAATAGGAGAACATCCTATGGAGCGTTAATTAATTAATCCAGAAAAAAAAATGCCTGAACTTTAAGGGATAACGTAGCTTTTAATCGATTAACAATTTTGGTTGGGGTGACCTTGGAGAATAAAACCACCTCTCAGTGATTAAAATTTAGAACCACTAGTCAGAATGCTTTATCACCTGTTGTTCTAAAACACTGATCAACGGAACAAGTTATACTAGGGATAACAGTGTGATCGTATTCTAGAGTTCTAGACAATAGGGTTTATGACCTTGATGTTGGATCAGGACATTTCAGTGGTATAACTGCTATTAATGGTCTGTTTGTTCAACGATTAAAGTCCTGTCTGATCGGAGCTCAGACTGGAGTTATCCTGGTTGGTTTCTGTCTATTATAATTTCTCCCAGTATGAATGGACAAGGGAAATAAGACCTATTTTACAAGATGACTTCAAACTAATTGATAGTAAAATCTCAATTGAATTAATTTGTCATACCCTACTGTAGTCAGGGTTTGTTAGGGTTTGCAGGGCCCAGCAACTGCATAAAACTTAAACTTTATCCGCAGAGGTAAGTCCTCTTCCTAAGAATATGTTTGTCATCAACATTCTTTCACTAATTCTTTCACCAATTTGCTTGCTATAGCATTCCTTACATTAACTGAATGGAAAATCCTAGGCTATATACAGATCCAGAAAGGGCCAAAAATCATCAGCCACTATGGATTATTACAACCCATTGCTGAGGCAGTCAAATTATTTATTAAAGAACCACTATGTCCGTCAGCATCATCAATTTATATATCATTGCCCCAATGCTAGCCGTAACCCTGGCTCTCACAACATGAATTCCTCTTCCCATATCTTATCCACTAATTAATATAAATGGAGGCATATTATTTATATTAGCAGTATAAAGCCTAGTCATTTATTCCATCCTCTGATCTGGATTATAAATGTAGGCATATTATTTATATTAGCAGTATAAAGCCTAGTCATTTATTCCATCCTCTGATCTGGATGAGCTTCAGATTCAAAATACTCATTGGAGCTTCAGTGTAGAAAACACAGCAGGCCCATTCGCCCTGTTCTTCCTAGACAATATGTCAATATCATTATAAAAAACATTTCCACAACAATCTGTTTTTAGGAGTACTTCACAACCCCTATGTGCCAGGATTATATACAGCCCAAGTCATCATTAAAACACATCTAACAATCTTCTTTCTATGAATTCGAGCATCCTACCCATAATTTTGATATGATCAACTTAGACATCTCTTATAAAAATTTTTTTACTACTAACGTTAGTCCTATGTATATGAGAGGTTTCACTACTTGTCATCATACCAGGCAACCCACCACAAACTTAAGAAAAATGTCTGACAAAAGAGTTACTTTGATAGAGAAAATGACAGAGGTTTAAATGTTCTTATTCCTGGAAGTGAACTTACTTCTAAGAATTTTATGTTCCCCATGCCACCATGTTACACCACATGCTATATAGTACGGTTCTCTAGGTAAGCTATCAGGCCCATACTCCCAAAATACTGTCGTATATCCTTCCTGTACTGATAAACTCTATGGCTTTTACTGTCATTCTACTGCCCATTATCTCAGGAAATATAATTTTAGTAACAAGCTCACGCTGGTTAATGGTATCCCCATTCTAATAAAAAACATGAACCCATAAGCTATAAGCATCCAACAAATATTTTCTAAAACAATCCACCATGTCAATACTACTTATAATGGCTATTATTATTAATCTAATATGGTCAAGGAACACAGTGAATTACAAAAATCTTTAATTCAGCAATATCCACCATCATAACAATAGCCCTTGTAACAAAAGTAGGACTTTCCCCATTTCACTTCTGAGTGCCTGAAGTAACACAAGGCATTCCATGAACAGCAGGCCTGATGCTATTAACGTGACAAAATTGCACCCCTCTCGGTTTTATACCACATGTCACCATCCATCACCCTAAACACACTATTAATCATAGTGATGTTATGAATCATAATTGGAGGCTGAGGCAGACTTAGCCATACTCACCTAGAAAAAATTATAGCTTCCTCATCAATTGCCCATATAGGATGCGTAACAGCTACTATAATGTATATTCCAATTATAACAATCCTAAACATACTAATTTATATCATAACAACACTACACCGTCTTCTTACTATTTATGCCCAGCTCATGTGTGACAACCGTATCATTATCACACACATGAGATAAAACACCTCCCATCACAATCCTTATCCTCACCATTATAGTATCGTTAGGAGGTAGCCCACCACTATCAGGGTTTTTACCCAGATGAATAATTATCCAAGAAATAACAAAAATGATAACATCATTCTACCAACACTAATAGCCATCATAGCAGTACTCAGCATATATTTCTACTTTCAGCTAACATACTCCGCATCACTAACTATATTCCCTTCAATAAACAACACACACACAAAAAAATTTGAACATACAAAACAGATAACCTTCCTATCATTACTAATCGTAATATCCACTCAGTTACTACCCTTAATACCCATTCTATCCGTGCTGCACTAGGAATTTAGGGTAGTTCAGACCAAGAGCTTTCAAAACCCTAAACAAGTACAACTTACTTAATTTCTAAAAATAAGGATTGCAGGACTCTATCCTATATCAGCTGAATGCAAATCAAAGATTTTAATTAAGCCAAATCCTTATGAGATTGATGAGCTTCCACCCCAGGAAATGTTAGTTCACAGGTAAATCCTCTAGTCAATTGGCTTCAATCTACTTCTTCAGGCTTCAAGGAAAAAAAAAAAGGCAGGAAAAGCACCAGCAGGGTTGAACTGCTTTCTGAATTTGCAATTCAATGTGTTGATTTACCACAGGGTTTGCCAAAAAGAGGACTCAATCTCTGTCGTTAGATTTGCAGTCTAATGCTAGCTCAGTCATTTTACCTCTGTTCATAAACTGATTATCTGCTACAAATCACAAAGATATTGGCACTTTATATTTACTGTTTGGTGCTTGAGCTGGAGTAGCAGGCACCGCCTCCAGTCTGTTAATGCAGTCTGAGCTATGCTAATCTGGAGCGCTACTTGGAGATGACCAAATCTGTAACGTAGTCATACAGTCCCTGCACGTGTAATAATCTTCTTTATAGTTGTTCCCATTATGATTGCAGGGTTTGAAAACTGACTTGTGACCCACAGCAAGCATTGTACTCAATGGTGAAAAACTGAAAGCATTTCCACTAAGATCAGGAACAAGACAAGGGTGTCCACTCTCGCCACTCTTATTCAACATAGTTATGGAAGTCCTAGTCATGGCAATCAGATAAGAAAAAGAAAAGGAATACAAATTGGAAAAGAAGAAGTAAAACTGTCACTCCTTGTAGGTGACATGATATTATACATAGAAAATCCTAAAGATGCCACCAGAAAACTACTAGAACTAATCAATGAATTTGGTACAGTTGCAGGATACAAAATTAAGGCACAGAAATCTCTGGCATTCCTATACACCAACAATGAAAAATCAGAAAGAAATTAAGAAAACAGTCCCATTTACCATTGCAACAAAAAGAATAAAATATCTAGGAATAAACCTGTCTAAGGAGGCGAAAGAGTTGTAGTCAGAAAACTATAAAACACTGATGAAAGAAATCAAAGATGACATAAACAGATGGAGAAATATACCTTGTTCTTCCATGTTCTTGGATTGGAAGAATCAATATTGTGAAAATGACTATATTACCCAAAGCAATTTACAGATTCAACGCAATTCCTATCAATGGCATGCTTCACAGAATTAGAACAAAAAATTTTACAAACAAACTCCAAATGGATTAAAGACTTAAATGTAAGACCAGACACTATAAAACTCTTAGAGGAAAACATAGGAAAAACACTCTTTGACATAAACCACAGCAAGATCTTTTTTCGACGCACCTCTAGAGTAACAGAAATAAAAACAAAAATAAACAAATGCGACTTAATTAAGCTTAAAAGCTTTTGCACAGCAAAGGAAACCATAAGCAAGACAAAAAGACAACCCTCAGAATGGGAGAAAATATTTGCAAATGAAACAACAAAGGATTAATCTCCAAAACATACAAACAGCTCATGGAGCTCAATATCAAAAAAACAAAAATCCAGTTAAAATATGGGCAGAAGACCTAAATAGACATTTCACCAAGGAAGACATACAGATGGCAAAGAGGCATATGAAAAGATGCTCAACATCAGTAATTATTAGAGAAATACAAATCAAAACTACAATGAGGTATCACCTCACACCGGTCAGAATGGCCATTATCAAAAAATCTACAAACTATAAATGCTGGAGAGGGTGTGGTGAAAAGGGAACCCTCCTGCACTGTTGGTGGGAATGTAAAGTGATACAACCACTATGGAAAACAGTATGGAGGTTCCTTAAAAAACTAAAAATAGAACTACCATATGACCCAGCAATCCCACTAGTGGGCATATACCTTGAGAAAACCATAACTCAAAAAGAGACATGTACCACAATGTTCACTGCAGCACTATTTACAATAGGACATGGAAGCAACCTAAGTGTCCATTGACAGATGAATGGATTAAAGAAGATGTGGCAATATATACAATGGAATATTAGACATAAAGAGAAATGAAATTTGAGTTATTTGCAGTGAGGTGGATGGACCTAGAGTCTGTCATACAGAGTGAAATAAGTCAGAAAGAGAAAAAACAAATACCATATGCTAATCTAAAAAAAAAAATGGTACTGATGAACCTAGTTGCAGGGCAGGAATAAAGAGGTAGACAGAGAAAATGGTATGCTACTCTAAAAAAAAAAATGGTACTGATGAACCTAGTTGCAGGGCAGGAATAAAGAGGTAGACAGAGAAAATGGACTTGAGGACATGGGTTGGAAGGCGCAGCTGGGGCGAAGTGAGAGTAGCATCAACATATATACACTACCAAATGTAAAACAGACAGCTAGTGGGAAGCAGCCGCATAGCACAGGGAGATCAGCTCAGTACTTTGCAATGACCTAGAGGGGTGGGATAGGGAGGGTGGCAAGGAGGCTCAAGAGGGAGGGGATATGGGGACATATGTATGCATATGGCTGATTCACTTTGGTGTACAACAGAAACTAACAGTATTGTGAAGCAGTTATACTCCAATAAAGATCTGTGAAAAAAAAAAAAAAAAAAGCTGACTTGTGCCACTAATAACTGGGACACCTGACAGAGCATTTCCAGGAATAAATCATGTAAACTTTTGACTACTTCCCCCATCATTCTTACTCCTACTCATATCACCAGTAGTAGAAGCTGGTTCTGGTACAAGTGGAACCGTACATTCAGCTCTAGCCTGTAATGTGGCCCACGCAGGAGCCTCTGTCGACCTAACCATTTTCTCCTTTACATCGAGCAGGGTCTCTTCAATTCTTGGTGCTATTACTTTTATTACTATAGTCTTTAATATAAAACCAGCAGTCATATCCCAATACCAAACACCATTATTTGTTTATTTAATCTTCTCCAACTATAGCCATATTACTATAGTTACCACTCTCAGTCCGAGCAGCCAGAATTGCCATACTGTTAAGAGACAGAAATCTCAACACTACTTTCTTTGACCCTGCAGGAGAAGACCGAATCCTATACCAACACCTATTTTGGTTCTTTGGTCACCCTGAAGTCTGTATTCATGGCTTACCAGGGTTTGTTATGATCTCACATATCATTACATACTATTTAGGACAAAAAGTGCCTTTCAGCTATTTGGAAATGGTTTGAGTCATGTCCACTGGCTCTTTAGGATTTCTCTTGTGGGCCCATCATATGTTTACCATGGGGATAGCTGTCGACCCATGAGCATACTTTGCATCAGCTACGGTAATTCTATCCCTGCAGGAGCAAAAGTATTTAGCTGATTAGCAACTCTTCACGGAGGTAATATTACGTGACCTCTCACTATATTGTGACCTTTAAGCTTTAGTTTTCTTTTTACAGTAGGTGGTTTGACAGGAATCATCTTAGCCAACTCATCCCCGGACACTGTCCTCCAGGATACATACTATGTAGCAGCACACTTCCATGACCTCATGTCCATGGGAGCAGGCTTCACTATTATAGGAGGCTTCCTACACTGATTCCCACTATTCTCAGGTTATACAGTTAACATGAGCAAAAATTCACAAGTATATTTGTGGTAGTAAATGTGACTTCCTGCAGCACTTCCTTGGCCTCTCAGGGATGTCACTACGTTACTCCGGGTACCCTGTTGCACACACAACATGAAATATTTTGTCTTTAGGCTCATTCATCTCAGTAACAGCAGTAGTGCTAGTAATCTTCATACTCTGAAAAGCATTTGCATCTAAACAAGAAGTCTCAGCAGTGGAAACTGCTACTCCTAACCTAGAATGGTTACGCGGATGCCCTCCACCATATCCTATGTTTGAAGATTCCACCTATGTAAATGTAAAATAAGGAAGGAAGGACTCGAATCCTTTTCAACCAGTTTCAAGCCAACGCCATAACCATTATGTCTTTCTCAATAAAGGAGATAAAAGTAAAAAGTGATGTAACTTTGTCAAAGTTAAATCATAGGCTAAAATCCTGTCTATCACTAAGGCATATCCATTTCATCTAGGGTCTCAAGATGCAACATCACCGATTATGGAAGAACTTTTACATTTTCATGATTACGCATTAATAATCATTTTCTTGGATAAGTTCTCTAGTCCTCTATATTATTTCAGTAATATTGACAACTAAACTGACCCATATACGTACAACAGATGCACAGGTAGAGAAAATGTGAACAATTTACCAGCCATCATTGTAATCTTAATTGCTCTATCATAACTGTGAATCCTTTACATGATACATGAAATCAATAACTCCTCCCGAACCATGAAAACGATGGGTCGGTAATGATACTGAAGCTACAAATACACAGATTATGAAGATTTAAATGTTGACTCCTCTGTAATCCCCACATCAGGGCTAAAACCAGGAGAATTATGACTAATAGAAGTCAACAACCGCATAGTATAGAGATAGTCGTTGAATATTAGTTTCATCTGAAAATGTTGTACACTCCTGAGCTGTTCCTCCTTTAGGCCCAAAAAGAGCTGCTATCCCAGGACGCCTAAATGAAAGAATCCTAATACCGACAGGACCAGGCCGATGCTGTGGACAATGATCAGTAGAGGTCGTTTTCCTGAGTTCAAAGACAGGACAGAAGGATAGGACTGAGACATGGGGTGAATCTGGAGCCCATGGGGATGCACTCTCCAAGCTCCAGGATAGGAATGGGGCCTCGGGGGTCCCAGGCCACCCACCACACCCTCCCGAGCAGGATCTCGGCAACATTCCCTGTCAGTGATGAGGCGGCCTGAGCACCTGTCACGGCCCCAATGCTGTGACATATGTGGGCCCCAAGCTCTTGGGACCACACCCCACACTCTGTGGGTCAGCCCTGTAGGAGCTTCCCTGCCACAGGAGCAGCGACCACCCGGCAAGCAGGCCCCTCCCAGGAGCCCAGAACAGACAGCAATGACACAGATGACGCAGAGCCCAAGAAATGGGACCAGAGGGCCCAACAGGCAGCTGGTCAGGTCCCGGCTCATCTGCACCCCGGACACCCTTGTCCCTCATACACCCCCTTCCTCATACAGCCTCCCGAAATGCAGATTCTTCAGATGGAAAGAGGCAGAGCTTCAGACTGAAAGGCAGCTCTTCCAAAATGACCCGTCAGCGAACACTGCAAGATTCCACTCAGATGGGGGCCCTGGTGTCGACAACTCATGGACCAAAGTGGACATCGGTGCCGGGGCTGTGGGAAGGGGTGGGGAGTGGAATGTTGTGGAATTTGGTTTTGCAAGATGAAAAGTTCTAGGCATGGTGGCGATGGCTCCACGAGAAAGTGAATAGATCTGATGCCTCAGAAACGTGCACTTAAAATGGTGACGATGGTAAACGCTCTGTGACGTGTGTTTTATTTCACTTAAAATAAATTCATAAAATAATGTCTTTTTAAATGAGATTCCATTTCGACTCCCGTTCATCACAAATGTCAGAGGCCCAGACACAGTCCCCTACCTTAGGGGCCATCACGGTACCCTCACATGGCACATGGGAGACCATTCTCAGGGGGGGCCTAGTCTGTGCTCACCTCACCTCTGCCCAGGGGGACCCAGGCAGTGGTGACCCCCATGGATTAGTAGATGATATACTATGATATTAATGTGATTCTGTAACCAAGCAGGACCCTATGGAGCCTTCCCAGAACAGTGCCCCCTGCCCCATGTCCTCTGCCTGCCTCTTGTCTGTAGAAGAACTTCAGTCTCCCAGGCTTCCCCGAGTTCCAAAGACTACATTTAATCAGAGAAATGAGAAAATCCACGAGGGAAAACAGCCAAACAAGACAACATAATAATACTTCAGCCATTAAACAAAGCCAAGAACCTCTAGTTTCTCCTCGAGGGCTGGAGATAATATTCTGAGCCATGGCCTTCGAGCTGTTTTGCAGATAACTGAAGCCCCCACCAGGTGGGAGAAGTTAACTGCGTGCTGCCCACAAGCAGGGAGACCCCAGACCGGCTGGAACCAGAAGGCGGATGATGCTGACTCACCACCAGCCAGTCAGAAGGGTGTCTATCAGCTGCCCACACCCCCCACAAACCCCCTCCCTCACCCTGTCTTTAACAACCTTTCCCAGAAAGCCTGAGGGGAGTTTGGGCCTTTCCAGCATAAGCTGCCCTGGACTCCTTGCTTGGCGCCTGCAACGAAAGCTGTACCACAACCCAGGGTCAGTAGACTGGCTTTACTGCACACAGGTGAGTGGACCCGAGTTTGGTTTGGAAGCAGTACCACCAAGGGTTACTGGTCACTCAGCAGAACACGGAGCAGCAGCCTGCTCAAAGGTTCCTGTCCTCATATGAATGTAACAAGATTAAGAGAAGGACCACGGGTTGATTACAGCGACACCCTCAATTCAGATGTTAGAAATCTCAGAGAGGACAAGAACCACTGCAGGCAAAGAGCACATAGGGGGTCTCCCCGTACACGTGATCCGGACCCATGCAGATGGGGAGAGACCCACACGGTCTCCGCACCCTGCACCTGGGGTCACACGTCCACACAAACCAGGGTGACCCCACCTCCCCAGACCCTGCACCTGGGGTCACACGTCCACACTCACCAGGGTGACCCCACCTCCCCAGACCCTGCACCTGGGGTCACACGACACCACGGCCCTGCTGGTTGGCCCCCTAATGTGGAAACGAGCTGGGTTCCTGGGACCTCCTGCGATGGCAGAAGTGTAGGATTGGTCTCCTCTCCCCACACTTGTCCCAGAGAAGTCCTCCTCTTTTCACTTTGGTTCTGTGATATTTTAACTGTTTTTAAAGCTTTCATGATAAGTTGAACATGCTACCTTGGTTCTGGCAGGCTCAGTCCTTTCTTGGCTCGCTGAGGTGTTGAGAAAACACGGGACAGCAGGGCTGAAAGCCGAGGGGCAGCTCTGGTCTCTGCTGAGTAGCGATGGTTGACCGGAAGTAGATTACAGTAGCAGCCTCACCTGCTCCCCATCAGCCTTTTGCCCAATCCGTGTGCCCTGCAATCAGTTCACCAGCTAAACCTGCCTGCCTACTCACCATGCACGGGCTGGTAAATTGGGATAATTTCAAGGTAAACCACCTGAGGAGTCTCCACGAGGCCCAGGGAAGGTGAACATTATGGAGGGAAAGACTAAGGCCCTGACCACAGCACTGACCCCTGGGAGGGCCAGGTAACCACAGTTGGAACAGAGCGCTGCTACCCAGACAAGCCCACCTGAGCTCCAGACCCCAGACATCTCAGCATTGACATTCACACACAGGCACCGAGCTTTCCAGGACTGAGGCCAGGACAGGTCTCTACCCTGCTCTCCATAGTCCTAGTGTATGCAGAACACAGTCAGGTCTAAATGTTCTCATTATAGACAGCACATGGTCAGGTCTAAACATACTCAGCGTAGACAGGACACGGAGAGGTCTAAATCTGCCGTGTAGACAGAACTTGGTCAGGTTTAAACTAGCTTAGGGCTGATCTCATAGGAGGTACAGGTTACACACATGGGTCTCTCAACTTTGGACAGGGGGCTCACCCCCGTGTGGGAAGGAGGATGTACATTTCTTGGAGAATAAATCAACATCGGGCTCCACACTTCATCCACATCAGCAAGCTGAACAAAATCTTTGTCATTAAACATTTCAAAAGGCAAAACAAAAATGTTGCCAGTTTCTCTGGCCACGTGATGGTCAGGATCCAGGGCTGAGCCTGGAGCTTCTTGTAGTGCGGCCCCGTCTCCTGCAAGGACAGACGGGAAGTGGCCTGATTCCAGCGTCCCAGGCTTCCAGCTGGAGGTGGCAGCACTGGAAGCCCAGGTGGGACAGTCCATTCTGCAGGCCAGTTGCGGGCGGGGCGCTCAGGGCCGCCGAGAGCCCTGCACTCAGGTCCTGCTTCCTGGCAGCATGGGCGGGGTCGGGAGGGCTGGTGTCCCCCACGGCTCCCGGTCAGGTGACCTCACGCCCCGGGGCTGACAGGAGCACGGGCACTGAGCTGTCTTCGAGGGGAGACACGGGGAGAGGTTGGGGCACAAAAGCCGTCTGAGTGGAGAGCCCATTGGCAAGCTCCTCACGCACTGGCCCATTTCCACCCAGTGACCTGCCTGCCCATCGAAGTTCTGGGGGCGTGGCACCCTCTCTGCCACCCACTTGTAAGTCTCCCGAGCGTGCTATTCTAATAAATCATTTCTCATGTATCACTTTGCCTCTCGCTGAATTCTTTCTGCACTGAGACATAAAGAACCCAGCTCCCCGGAGCCCCCGAAATGCCACCTAGTGGTTTCACAACCCTGACCTCAATTCTACCTCTCTGGTGTTTGCAGACGTTTTGGTGTCTCACCTGTTTCAACCTGGGGTTGCTCTTCCAGACTTCTGCTGTTTGACTCATAGATGCTTTCAAAATGATCCATAGACAAAGACATCTCCTTGGTCCTTCAATTCTAGAAAACTTGGTAAAAGTGTTAAATAGTATGTCTTTTATGGACATGATCTTAAAACAACTCAATCTACTCTTACTTTATATGTTTAAAGGCATCTTAATTAGGAAGGCATAGGTCAGAGATGACATGGTTATTCATTCTGGAGAAAACACACTAGTGACTTTCGATGCCAGTTTTCCTCAAATCTCATTGAATTCATGGCAAACTCAGCCATCTGCTTTGGTAGTAAAGACTTAAACACACGAACAAAACAAAAGGTCAACGACCAGCGAAGGACTGGTGGAAGGACAGCTTACATTGAGTGCTTATAAAATAATGTCAGTAAGAAATATAGCACCATTATTTTAAATTAAATTTGTAATAGTCTTCCAAGTTACTGTACTCAAGGCTGTAGTTCTTGTTTGCTTTTTATTACCCTAGACTGAATGATTATATTCTTTTACAAATGACAGAAAAAGTTTAAAATATCAAGTGTACTTAAATATTTTCAAGTTTGTAAAAGAAACAAATATTTTAACACTTTAGTTCTGCTCAGTTAAGTAAATAAATTACACTGATGTATTTTGTTATTTCTCTCTCTTTGGGATTCTGGAGAAGAATTCTGGAAAAGTATATTCTTTTTCAGAATGAAAATATATTCCTGAGATTGGCAAGCATATTAGTTGTTATTTGCAAACCTAAAATATTCTTAAAAGCTTGGCACCCTGACCTTTGCGGCTCCATTGGTTCCATTTGTGTTCAGATTTTCTTGCTAGAAACAAGCTATCATTTTAAATTAGTTTCTCCTAATTGTGTTCAAGTTGTTATACTATGAATGAAAAGCCACATTAAAAAAAAAAGTTCCTGGAAACAATTACTGACTCAAATAGCCTGTAAGCTGCATATACTTTTTCTTATGACAGTTTCATTTTTCTCCCTGAAGAAACCTGAAAACAATAGGCCCACTGATCTTTTTGCTGTTCCGTTCAGACTGAGCTAAACTGAAATTTATATTCTTATCAACAAGTAACAGTTTTTGAGTTTTGAGGTGTCATACCAAGGTAACAAAGCTTACCCTACCTCATTCCTTTAAAACTGGTTAACATGATATAATGTGAATATAATGGGTTTGGAATTAGGCAGACAGGCAAACGTGGTTTTAAATCCTACCTCCCTGCTCGTTCTGTGGCTTAGAAAGATACTCTATGAGCCTCAGTTTCCTCACGAATGTGTGAAACATGGAAAATAATAGCCAGTACGTAGGTTTTGTGGTGAGGTAAAGTAAAACCGCATAGCTGAAGTAACTAAGTTTTTTGCACCTAGTAAATGTGCAATTTGTGTGTCATTACAGCCATAAAGGGACGTTAGCTATTTATTTAATTGAGGGTAATGAGAATAGAGAGAAATTTGGTTAGAATACACACAAACGCATTTATAATCAGATATATAAATATAAATCTTAGATACATATATAAATCAACCTTATATATATGATTTATTTTCAAGATCACCCAACGGAAGCAGGTCTCTCTTAGTGGATACGCCAAGTCATTCATCTGTCATGCAGGCTCCTCCCCAACAGCCTTGGGGGACGATATATATGAATCGAACGTTAAGAAAAAACGAATGAAGTAGCTGGTAATAAAAAGTCCGCTGCCAATTACATGCCTCATATATTTGAAGAAAGAGGACATGCTTTATGTATAAACAGCTAATGCTTGGAAGCAGACAGTTGATTCAGCAAGTAATAGTCCATTTTAATAAGAATACTGTCTTCCTAGGAAATTTCGTAAGACTCTGTGCGTTGGTTGTATCCATGACGGATTTGGTATAAAGTAGGTGAAATTGGGTAAGTGCCATCATACAGAAAGGACCAAAATCTCAAGTGCTTAAAAAAATAGAAATGATCCAAGTAGTACCAATTTTATAATGAAAATATCGATCCTATTCGTAACATTATTTTGATGCCATGTTTATGGGGAGTGGGACGGTATGCTGAGGAATAATTTGGGGATAAAAACTCACTTACCCGTGGTCTCTGTGTCCACACCACTTAGTGGTAAGCACACCTCCTGCTTAGGAGACAGACTTTCTTTCCCGCAAGAGTTCAGCCTGGTTTCTGATTTGGTGACGTAGCTGTCATCGGACTCTCCTTGAAGAGATACCTGGAGATCATTTCAGTCGTTTGGTTCCCAAGTTCCACTGTCAAGAAGAAACAGGCTGGGAGGAAGCTTTTTTATTACTTGTCCGGATTCGGGCAATTTGTTCTCAAATTATAAAAACCCACTGAGCCTACTTCATTTTCAAGACAGAGATAACAGTAATTCTTATTTGGCACAAGGCAGAGCTCTATAAAAGTTGTGTCTTCACTGTGCTGTAGTTTACAACCAGCTCTTGGTAAAGAGAAAAAAGCCCCGATTTGTAGGTTTTGCCATTAGCATGGCAAAAATATTCCAACTGTGACCAATCTGACTCTTCCAAAGTGATGTCACTAAATATGGAGACGGGAAGAGAGTTGATGAATAAATGAAAATACGGATTTTCAAATCTTTTTGAATTAATGAATAAATCCAGAGGCTGACCAGTAAAAAAAAAAAACTTTTTAACTAAAAGAATTAATTAATTTGATTGTTCTTTTGCTAAAAATTCCAAATTCTACATTAAAAATTCAGTCGCTCTTCAGACGCACTGCCCTCATTTCAAGTGTTGATGAGCCACATTGGCTGGTGATAAATGTATCAGACAGCGAGATTCTAGAACAAACCACAAGACAGACTTGACTTCCTAATTTGTTAGCCAGTTTAGGTGGCTCTTCTTCCCGGTTTGCTGCTGTTCTGTGTGAGAACCTGCAGTGTATGTATCAGCATTTGGGA
Organism: Physeter macrocephalus; assembly: GCF_002837175.3. Classification (NCBI taxonomy): domain Eukaryota; kingdom Metazoa; phylum Chordata; class Mammalia; order Artiodactyla; family Physeteridae; genus Physeter; species Physeter macrocephalus. The sequence continues at coordinate 108,599,440 of NC_041222.1, read as the reverse complement.
GGGTCCTCACCCCACCCCTGGACGTGTAGAGAACACTCACAGCCCTTCACCATCACAACATAGTCAAAGGCAGGGCGACTTCCGGATGGAGAAAAGTGCACATTAGCAGAAAACAGGTTGATTAAAAAGGAAATTACACATATCTAAAAAGACCAATGGGCTCCCAGATCAGCAAAACTTATTTGCAAACACTTTCAAAGAATACTCAGTCTAAAGTGTGTCAATCAAAGAAAGCCACCAAGGCAGAGGTGAAAAGCACTCATTCTGAATCCTCCTGGGACAGTTCTACCTCCGCCACAAATATTTTCCAGGATTCACCAGTTCTCTACTGGAATTTTATTTTTCTCGGTATCAAGTTATATAATAAAATGACCCATTAAAATCAATTTAATTAATACTCATTAAAATCTTATTTATCATTTATCAAATTCAAATGTATCCTGTTTATCCTATTTATCATTCTATTTAAAATATCCTCTTTTATATATAAAGTCTCCCTCTTAAGAACATCTAAATAATCAACTACTACACAGTTTCAGTTTTTCTATTTGTGTTTCAAACACAAATCATGCGTTTCAAATCATGTTTCAAACCAGGTAATTCCTTGAGGTAATAGCCAGTAACTTAAATTTTAGTATTGCATAATCTAGGTCTGGCATATCCTGTCAAATGTACCCAGGAGAGATGGTGCCCTCTTATTTCAGAGCTTTGCGTAGTTAGTACAACAATCTTCCACTTAACAGCTAAGCGTCTGCTTCACTCAGAGTGCTAGGCATTTCTGAAGCAAGGAAAGCAGGGCTCTGGCTTTATTTAGGAGCTGGGGAAACTAAGAATCGCGGCTGCATTCCGGAAGTACCAAGCATGTGAAGGGATTCTACTCCAGGGCTTAACTCTGGACCACGCTGTCCCTGGGGGGTGGCGGCCGCCGTGACTGCCCTCCGCGTGACCCACATCACAAAACATGCAGGAAAGGCCCTCTGCTTTCACCCTTCATGCCTCCATCACATCCTTCAACCCATGTTAGCAAAGTAAATTGAAAACGACATTTCTAATCTATCACTGACTTGCATCTGCAGATGTACTTCCCCGCACCTTGAACTGGATCACCACAATTCTACTGGCCTCAGATCCCAAAGGGACCAACACTGCTACAAGATTGTCAAATGTTTCAATTTGTCATTCTGTCACCCAAGATGCCTTCTCCCACAGGCCCCAAATAACTGTGCGCCGAGGGATGTCAAACAAGATAAAACGCTGAACAGGAATCTTGATACACGTCAGACACCTTGCCTCGTGGAACAGATGTTATTGCCCGGAAGCAGCTAAACTTGCTAAAAGAGAAACATATGATACCAAAGACTGAAAAATAGCCTTTTATATTAAGATAACATCTTTCATTTGGAAACATCCCAAGGTGCTTTCCTCAAGCCGAACAGTTTGAATTTGCTGCCCTAAACTGAAATGCAGGAAAAGAGCGAACAATTTCCCTGTAGCTGAAGTATGCATTCTTTCAGAACATGCAACTTTAAAACATTCCTGCTCCTTCAGGGTAATCTCACCCTCCATGTCCCATGGTCCATACTTCCTCCTGTATGACTGCTTGTATGACGTTCATGTGACCTGTTGATAACATATGGCCATCAATCTACCACCTGCTTTAAGATATTTGGTTTACAAGGAGCAGAAACTCTCAAGTTCCCAAATGGGTGGATTGTTTTAAGGACACACAGGAAGCGTCTAGGAGACAGGCATGTTGCCTGAAGCCATGGAAAGAATCCAGGACACAGCAGAGCCCCTGGGGTCTGGAGCCCAGGCAGGTCTGGAGGCCAGGGTAGCAGACGCTCCACGAGGGACATGGACATCTCGTTTCCCTGGGTCCTACAGCTCCTCCTCACTCAACAGATGACTCTCTGTCTCCAATCTCACTGAACCTTCTTCTCCTAAGTTTGGTTGCCATTCTCACCTTCCATCATCAGCTTGCACTGCAATTGGTAAATTCCTTCAATTTCCCAAATTCATGAGAAAGAAAACACGTTTGCCCCAGCTCATCTTTTTTACACAAGGCCACCACTTAAAAATCTCTGGCCACGTCTTGAGTTTCACCACCCTCCCCACCCCGTCTATTCTCCATAGATCCATAGATGGCAATTTCTATATCACGAAACTGGTCTTGTAACTTCTTTTCATAAACGTTTTTCGATGATTTCCCCAGAGATTCTGCGATAACTCCAAACTGCTCGACAATGGCATGTTGGAGCCTCCCAGTCTGGCCTCGATCCTTCTCCTGTTCTCACCAGCTCACGCTCTGCTCATCAACTGCTCTCCTTCTCCACGCTCTCCCTCCATCCCAAGCCTGCCTGCCTCCTCTTCAATTACCAAGCCGGGTTCTCGGATGCTTTAATCCACAGAAATTGATAAGAGGCCAGACCACGAATTCAGGCAAAGCTTTACTGGGACTCATGCTGTAGTCCGAGGGAGCGAAAACAAGTACTACTAGAGCTCAGCAATGAATTTGGTAAAGTTGCAGGATATAAAATTAATACACAGAAATCTCTTGCATTTCTACATACTAACAAGGAAAGATCAGAAAGACAAATTAAGGAAACAATCCGATTTACTGTCACATCAAAAAGAATAAAATATCTAGAAATAAACCTACCTAAGGAGGCAAAAGACCTGTACTCAGAAAACTGTAAGACCCTGATGAAAGAAATCGCAGATGACACAAACAGATGGAAAGATATACCATGTTCTTGGACTGGAAGAATCAATATTGTTTAAATGACTCTACTACCCAAGACAATCTACAGATTCAGTGAAATCCCTATCAAATTACCAGTGACGTTTTTCACAGAAATAGAACAAAAAAATTTAAAATGTGTATGGAAACACAAAAGACCCCAAATAGCCAAAGCAATCTTGAGAAAGAAAAACGGAGCTGGAGGAATCAGGCAGTCTCTTCCCATTCTCTGGGAAGACTGGACAGCTAAAAGTAAAAGAATGAAACTAGAACATTCTCTAACACCACACACACACAAAAACTCAAAATGGATTAAAGACCTAAATGTAAGACTGGATAGTATAAAACTCCTTGAGGAAAACATGGGCAGAACACTCCTTGATGTAAATCGCAGCAATATCTTTCTGGATCCACCTCCTAGAGTAATGAAAAAAAAAAAAAAAACAAAAAACAATGGGGCCTAAAATTAACCTTAAAAGCTTTTTCATAGCAAAGGAAACCACAAACAAAACGAAAAGACAACCCATAGAAGGGCAGAAAATATTTGCAAACAAGGCAACCGACAAGGGATTAACCTCCAAAATATACAAAAAGCTCAGGCAGCTCAATATGACAAAAACGAACAACCCAATCAAAAAATGGGCACAAGATCTAAATAGACATTTCTCCAAAGAAGACATACGGATGGCCAATAGGCACATGATAAGATGCTCAACATCACTAATCATTAGAGAAATGCAAATCGAAACCACAATGAGGTATCACCTCACACCAGTCAGAATGGCCATCATCAAAAATTCTACATACAATAAATGCTGGAGAGGGTGTGGAGAAAAGGGAACCCTCCTACACTGTTGGTGGGAATGTTAATTGGTGCAGCCACTATGGAGAACAGTCTGGAGGTTCCTTAAAATCTAAAAATAGAGCTACCATATGACCCAGCAATCCCACTTGAGCATATACACAGCCAAAACTATAATTCAAAAAGATACATGCACCCCAATGTTCACTGCAGCACTATTTACAATAGCCAAGACACGGAAGCAACCTAAGTGTGCATCAGTGGAGGAATGGATAAAGAAGATGTGGTATGTATTTACGATGGACTATTACTCCGCCATAAAAAAGAATGACATAATGCCATTTGCAGCAACATGGATGGACCTAGAGATGATCATACTAAGTGAAGTCAGACAAAAACAAATATCATATGATATCACTTACATGTGGAATCTAAAAAAATGATAGAAATGGACTTATTTACAAAACAAAAAGACTTACAGACTTAGACAACAAACTTATGGTTACCAAAGGGGAAAGGTAGGGGGAGGGATAAATTAGGAGTTTGGGATTAACATATACACTCTACTATATATAAAATAGATAATCAACAAGGACCTACTGTATAATACAGGGAACTCCACTCAATATTCTGTAATCAACTAGGAAAAGAATTTGAAAAAGAATAGATATATGTATAACTGAATCAATTTGCTGTACACCTGAAACTAACACAACATTGTAAATCAAATATAATCCAATATAAAATAAAAATTAAAAAAAAAGCGGCTTCACTAAAGGACCACCATATTTGTTACTGTAAATTCATTTGCTAAACCTCTATATAGCATTTGATTTTTTTTGTCTTTTTCCAACCAATCCACAAGTTACATTTTGTGATTTCTATACCTTTGTTATACAGATAAGGTTATTCTGTCACTCTTCAAAACATGCAGCTGCTATAGATATTTAGCTAAATATGTTAAGTATAATACCACAAAAATGGGCTTAAAAATACCACCGTCAACAAAGGAAATGATCTACTTTGCAATGCTATGACAAATGAAAACAATTAAAACAATCTGACAAAGAAAAATATTTTTAAATGTATCTAATAAAACAATATGCAAGATGTCAAGAGCTGACTTTGAAACTCAAAATTTAAAAAAAAAACCCGTTTCTAGCTAGTTTGTGATGTATGGTTTTTAAAAATCAAGAAACAGATTAAGAATCCTGCATGCTACTATCTATACCCCAGAAAATCATTAAGGAACAGTTTAATTTGGTTGCAAGATTCTTTATTTTGTAAACTATACATAAACAGTAAAAAAGAAAATGCATTTTACCTTAAATATTACATAAAGTTAACATTAAAGATTTTTTTCTTACTGTATATAAATCAAATGGAAAGAATCCAACAACTTTATTTCAGTGGACTGTATACTGGGAAACCAGCTGACCCACTGTTTAAGTGGTGACACCAGTGTGTAACACCCAACAGGTTTTTCCACTTTTATTATGGGCACAAAACCATAGGTCTGATATCCTTAAAAGCGATGGTGTACCAGAAGGGCTACATGATTAATTAACATGCTAACTTAAATACAACAATTAAAGTAATTTTTGTCGCAGTTAAATCTTAAATGCTACTCCACACGATAGTCATAAGCAAGTCCACATGGTAACTATGTAACAGTAGAAAAAGGAAAGAAAGTATTCTATTTTCTTCATTCCAGCAGCAGTACCGGGACTGGTATTAATCTGTGATTAGGTGCGCCTATCTATGGCCTAATGCCCTATGTGGGGGCGCATGCTGAAACCTTTCTATTTCTATTTTGCAAGGCACCATACAGTATGTTCTCTAAGTTTCGACACTAGGAACAAAAATGGCATAATTCTTAGATTAAATGCAAATATTTATTTAACATAGGAAGTAAAATAAGAATGAAGATTTTTAAGTTTGATATTGGGGCAAATGACAAACTTTTTGTAAAAATACGGTTTAAAAGAATCTTTCCCTTTGTCTTTCTACTTTAAGTTCTGCACCCTAAGTTGCTGGTCAGAAAGATAAAGAAACCTAGAAAGATAAAGAAATCATGCTGGTTAAGATTATCAAACAAATCAACATGAGACTGCTGTCTAAATTCAAATAAAAATTAGAAAGGACAACTATGTTTTTAACTTTCAAAATCCACGGTTTTTCCCTACTGGCCATTTTGTAAGATATCTGGTCACATCCAGAATAACTTCATAACGAAAAACATCACTAAAACTTCATAACTAAAGACATACAAGCATGGTGGAGGTCTCCAGGATGGTGACTCTGTTCTTCTCACTTTGTACTATTCCCTCACTCACCTCTAAATCACTCCAGCTCTGGGAAGAGTCTACTTGGAAACTGCAATTAAGGTCATGCATATTTTTATAAAATCCTTAGAATCCAGGTCACTAGTATGTTATCGTAGATTCAACTTAGAATTTCTCCCAGAAAGTACCACATATGACCTCAAGCACTGGTTGTTTTGTTTGCGGCAGACTCACATAGATCAGTAGCTCTTCATAATTTTCTCTCGTCTGGCTAGACTCCATATGTGTTCTCTTTTTCATATAAAAACTCAAAGTAAATGATACTTCTCTAAACATAAAGTTCTATGACTTTAGTTGCAATATTTGAAATAATTATACAAAATCTAAGTGAGTTTTAGAATCATTCTGTTTGGGCAAGAAGGTACTCCTCCGTAGGGGATCACTTGGTACATAAAAGAGACGCAGAATTTGTTGCTCTCAGCTCTCATCCATCACATGTACCCATCTTGGTCACCACCACCATCATCATCGCCTTCATCCTCATCATCATCTTCAATTTCATCTTCATCGTTCATGATGTCATCTTCACCGTCATCAGCAGCCCATTCACGGAAATCTCCACTTGCAAAATCTCCAGAGATCTCAAAATCAATAGCACAGTCTGCAGCACCGCGCTTCCTGGACCCCACAACTTCCTTTCCATATCGGTCCACAAACCAGCACTGCCCAGTGCTGCCGTGGCACTGCGTTGGCTTGTAGTAAAGCCCATTCACGGAAATCTCCACTTGCAAAATCTCCAGAGATCTCAAAATCAACAGCTTAGGAAAAAAGTAAACATTAATGTTATGTGACTGAGTGGCGGGATAATTTCTGAGGGTCAGAAAATTCTGATGAAAATTGAGGAAATTAAGAAACTGAGTCACTTCGCTGTATCCCTGAAACTAACACAACACTGTTAATCGCCTACACTCCAAGAAAAAAAAGAATCTGAAAAAGATAAATAAAATAAAATTTTAATTTGCTCTTTAGCTTTCTTAACAAAAATAAGGTAAAATCCATTCTTTATCCTTTGTTAAAATATACAGTGCTCAAAAGCGGAATTGTTGCTGAGGTCTGATATGTACGATTTCCAGTTCAGTAATATGGAGCTCAGCCCAGTTTTTATAAAGTCCATGTCAAACTTTGAATTTTACAAAGAATTGAGAACTTCTTCTCTTAGTGTGCGGGCAAAATAGTTGCCCCTCGAAGATGTTCCCTTGCTCATGGCTGAAACCTGTGACTATGTGACCTTACATGGTAAAGGGGCTCCGGAGGCGTGATTAAATCACGGGCCTGGAGCTGACAGGTTACTGTGGGTAACTTGGGTGGGCCCAGGGGATCACCTGCATCCTTAAAATCAAAGAACTCTTTCCAGATGAAGTCAGAGGGCAGTGTGATTACAGAAGAAGAGTCAGAAGCTGGGTAACGGTCCCTGGGCCAAGGAACGTGAGTGGTCTTGAGAGAGGACAAGGCCAGGAAACACCATCCTCGGGAGGGAGCCCTGGAAGGAACCAGCCCCGGAGACACCCTGACCTGAGCTTGGGGAAGCCCACGCTGGACTTCTCATGTTCAGAAGTGCAAGGTCACACGTCTGTGTGGGTTAAGCCACTAACTTTGAGGGATTTTGTTGCAATAGCAACAGAAAACTAACACAGCCAGTAGGTATTTTAAAAAATGTTTAGAAATTTATAATGACTATGGAGGCAATAATGCACACATATCTCAGAATGTAATCACTTCCCAACTCCCCTAGTACCAGTGTGTTTATTTTCTACCCTTTCTAATATTTTGGTCTAATAATTCTTTGGTAGCCTAATTACAGCAGATCCTATTCATGTCATCCAGTGCTTATGAAATGATTGATTTCACAATACAACACCCTGAAGTTCATATCTTTTGTGAAGAAAATGTTATTTGTACTCTTCTACTTTTTCATTTTCTTAATGATTTCAACATGCCAAGAAAACTCACAAGTCACATTCCCAAAACAATTTCCCTGTCACCTATTAAATTCATCTCCGTATAATTATTATTTATAAAATAAACACCTGAAATTCTTTATCCCTCACGGATAACTGGAATAACTGATAGTGCAAGCCATTTAAACTGTGTGTTACAAAGCTGTGTTCTCCACATGTAACAAGTATGTAACGTAGCTATTGAGTATTGCACTCCATCCTATGGAATCTGAAAACGCTGGGCGGGAAGCCAAAACCAAGCTATTAAAGGTGTTGTGGAATAAATAAATGCAGAACAGGCATTTAAGCATTAAACGCCATTGCTTTTATACCGTTTACCATTTATCTATTTCTAAACAATCACAGTGTATCAGTTTAAAAATTGCATAAAGGAGAAAACGAAACTTTTTCTGAAACACAAGACTGACCAAGTACTTTGTTTACATTTTGGTCATTTGTATGAGCTGAAACATAATCCATTAATTCCGTCTGTGTGTGTGTGTGTGTGTGTGTGTGTGTGTGTGTGTGTACAGCTAAGTGGCTTTTGTAGTGAAAACTCTCCACAGTACAAACAGAAATACTTGAAACTTGCATTCTGAAAAAATATTTCACGAAAGACAAAAGACATCACACTTAAAACTTTACAATGTGTGTATGCTGTGTTCAACTTAACTGTAATATTGTTTTCTTAGGTTTATATATAAAATGCATGCTCAGAAAAAGAACTAGAATAGTAATTATAATTACCCTACAAACAATGAAAACTATATTTTCTCACCCAAACATAAGGAAACATGCTCACACAGCTGCAATTTATGGACCTTTACTTTAAAAAGGTTACTTTTTCTTTCCTTGGTGCGCCCATGTTCTCCCTGAGTGACCTTCCCCAAAGGCACACAGATGGGAGGGGGCTGTGTGGTGACACGGCACCCACCAGGGCCGGGTGACAGGGCCCAGAATGGATGACACAGTCTGCCTTACCCGAGAGGAACACAGAAGGCATGCGACAGCCTTCCCGTACTTGAAGGAGTAAAAGCGGCCCACCTTTCGTTATTCTTCCTTAAAATATCTAAGTTACGCAGTTCTACTTGTTAGTTACACAGCTTTTTCTAACATGCTAGGAGTGAGCCTTCCTGTCCCCCCACCCAGTACACTCCGTAGGGTTTGCACAGAGTCGGGCAGAGAATGCGACTCTCCAGCACTTATCCCGCGGGGGAGACATCGTGGCACGCGCGGCCCTCCTCCTTACCACAGTCTGCAGCACCGCGCCTCCTGGACCCCACGACTTCCCTTCCGTATCGGTCCACACACCAGCACTGCCCAGCGCTGCCGTGGCACTGCGTCGGCTTGTAGTAACCATCTGCGTCACACTGGGGCACGTACTGTCCTGTGAGACACGCACATGCGGTAGGAACAAGAGTCACCAACCACGCACTGACTCACTCAAGACACACACACATGAGCTCCGGCTCCAGGCTACGAGCTACGGTGCAGGTAGAACAAAGCAGGCGCTGTCACAACGAACTCCTTGCATTTCTTCTGTTGAGCAAATTTACTGCCTTGTCTTTTTAATCACTCTGCAAAGGGGGCTGTTTCCAGATGTACAATATACAGAATTAGAGCGGATGAACGCCATGCATAAGAAGTCACCCAGACCACTCGGCAGGGCATATGAGACCCTTCACCGTCTCATCACTGCCAATTTTTGACTTTCATTTCCCCCAATTTTCATTCATGTATCCTCAGCTCTTTCCACATCAAGCTGTTTTCTACAAATCCAGTCCTGCTTCATCTCTCTACGCATCTTCTCCTCACCTGGAATCCCTCTCCTTCCCTCCCTCTTGCAATGTAAAACTTGACCGAAATGTGACCCCCTTCTGTGAGGCTGGAGGGTTTCTGATACATTTCTTCCATCGTGTGTGTCTCTCACTGCATGCGCTCACCACTACTCTGTGGTAGCCTCTGTACTGGGAGCTTTCGGTTCTCTTGCTTTTGATTGCTATACGAACAACTCACACTCAGTCTAGTGGGAAGCCAGACACTTACTTTCATACTGTATAATATCTAACATATACCTGGCACACTGCCAGTGATAAGTGTGCAATAATAATTGAGAAGTGAATTCACATTCTTCAATAAACACTCCCACACTACAGTGTAAGCTTTCGGAGATTAGACAATTTTCTTGTCTTTCCTGCCCAACTGTCTGCTCAGTGACCAGACACACTACAGTTACTTGGTGAAAGAAAAAAGGAAAAACAGTGACTAATAAACAGATAAAACATGAAACTGTTCCATTTAGTCCTGCAACAATATGGGATCATTATTTAACCCTTTAAAAAAGTTGCAAAATTCTGATATATAAATAATCAATTTAGTTTAAAAATTATAATTCATTTGAAGGATCTGAACTTCTGGTCTTTCAGTGAGGTGGACCGGATATCACCAATATGGGAAACTCGAGAACACTTTCTGTGGATTTATAGCTGGAAAGATAAGGAAGATTTTCAACATTATTATCTCTACCTCTTAAAAAATACCATAATTTGACATACTCGACATAAAGATTTTTTAGATGGCCAGTCAGTGTGGCCATTTCATTTGTTGTCTCTGCCAGTACACTTTAGAAACAGAAGAGCATTATTAGGAATTAGCCTAGAACCGCAGACGCCAAGACAGCTTGCAGCCTGGAGGCATCGCACCTGCTGCCGCATAACAGTGGACAGACCGTCAGAGGAGGACGCTTTTCTACCCATTTCAGAAGGAATATTGAAGGGTCAGTGCTCTCTAGTAATGACTTTCATTTTTATTATGTAAGATGAATAAAGGTGACTCCTCTCAATTGGGCTCTAAATATGTTTTCATTTTATGTAACATCAAATAATCAAAGCCTGGATGTTAATAGCTTTTTGTCACTAATAGACCTTGACCAAGTCGAAGTTATTTTCCAGTTGAATGTCAATGGCTTTTCCCACTGCACATGGCTGAACTTCGATTTGTAGAAAAAACCAAACCCAGGTGCCATGGTAACGTTTCCACCTGTGAGCTGGAAAGGTATGTCTTGTAGCACAGTTAAAAGAAATGTGATACATTGTAGCTTTTATCTAATGATGTGGCTTCACATCTAAAATGCTGTATTAAGAAATTTAGTCTATTTATTGTGAACTGTGAATTTTCAAGTAATATGAAAAATCTTCTCATATAAACATACAATATTGTAATTACAAAGACAGCATATCATAATATAGATTAATCAGATCTAAAACCATAAAATTATGTGCCACTAAATACACAAGAGCATTAACATACATGAAAAACAACAACAACAAATGTTGCATATGTGGTGTTCTACACTGTATGCTAAAATAGAAAAAAGGACACGTGTGGACAAACTGGTGAAATCCACATAAAGTGTGAGGCTTAATTAATAGGATTATAGCAATGTTAATTTCTTAGATTTGATAAATATATGATAGTTAATCTATACATGGTAAGATGGTAACTTTAGATGAAGCTGGGTGAAAGATATATGGAAACTCTACTGTATTTGTAAAATTTCTGAATCTAAAATTATCCCAAAAAGAGTTTATTAAAAAACTGTATGTTGACAAAAATAAAGAAAATAATCATATGTAATAGTTTAACAATCAGTTAATAGCCAAGCATTCTAATATTTCAAGGCTTTGGGTGAAATTTGGAATTATCTATGTATCTATTTATCATCTAATACACACATTTACTTAGTAAAAGTAAGTTTATAAAAAGTGCTGATGAGAAACTAAAAAATCTGTTCCAATTTTCCTGAGGAACTCAGCCCATGCTTTTAACCATCTCTCTCTCTCCCTCCCTCTCTCTTCCCCTCTCTCTCCATACATACGTGCCATCAATTCGTGAACTGTCAACCACACAATTAGAACCGAAGTTTCTGCCGCTTTACCTTTAGCATTGTTTAAATTTCTTTTTTACTTAATAACTTTCAAAATGAGCATTATATTAGGGTAATAAAACAGGCATCATATCTTTCAAGAGGTAAGATAATAAAAGTAAGGCTAATGACTTTCAAAAACGTCATAAATTTTGTTGCTGAAGTTTAGTGAGGTCCACGTTTGTTGGATAAATACCGATTTTGTGTTGCTGTTTCCCCAGGGTTATTTATGTAAGCAGTAAAGGTGTCAGAGAGTGATCCACAACTCACCGAGGAGCTTCTTCACCCCGAGCCGCTTCTGAATACTGCCGAGCTCCGTCTGGCAAGGTGGGTCTGCAACGGCATTAATGTCACCTCAATGGTTATAGGTAAACAAAGAGGGGGCGATTTCTATGTTACCAAACCTTAGTTAGATTTACAAGGCTTTAGAAGACACGTTACATATCAACTGTTTTACTTATGGAGACACATACAAGTAGATACATATATGTATACATATACATGTATATACACACACATCCATCTACACCTACCTCTATGCCTACACCTACCTCTATACCTACAGTACATCTGCACCATCATGTACATCTACATGTATGTCATCTACATCTACATCATCTACATCTACATCCACACCTACATCTACATCATCTACATCTACATCTGCACCTACATCTACATCATCTACATCTATACCTACATCTACTTCATCTGCATCTGCACCTACATCTACATCACCTATATCTGCACCAACATCTACATCATCTACGTCTACATCTATATCATCTACATCTACATCTGCACCTACATCTATATCATCTACATCTATACCTACATCTACATCATCTACATCATCTACATTTGTACCTACATCTACATCAACTACGTCTACATCTACATCATCTACGTCTACATCTACACCTACATCTACATCTGCACCTACAACTACGTCAACTACATCTACATTTACGTCTACTTCTCTATAGAGAGGCTTTTCTACTTATTGTTTGATTATCTTAATTTCCTCAGAATGACAGAATTGGATGAAAGAAACGAGAATGGTATAAAATACTTATAGGATGGAAAATGGTTCTTTTCATTGAGTTTTAAAAGGTCAATCAACTCATTAATGTAAATACAACTGACAGGTTGCTTCCCAAACTAACTGATTTTGTTTTCCCTCATTTAAAACAGTTTCCACGATCAAGAGAAACGGCTTCACATTGAAACATATTCTAGGAAAACATGAATGCTTCCAAGTTACTCAGAGACACTGTTATAAATTTTGATACTGAATAACACTGACAGACTTCAGTCTTTTCAGTTTCACCCAGATGTTTGCAGTATATACCCAATCTGGAAACAGGATGTAACACACAATAATCTCTGAGAAGCCATCTTTAAAAAAATAAACTTAGAACATTAAACCAATTTGGAAATAAGTATATGCCTATTTTTCAAACTCTTTAAAACCACTTAGAAGGAGATTAGTTTCAGAGAAGTATAAAATTCTAAATAGACATAATATAGTTTGGCTTATATTATTATATTTAATTATATATTTTCTAGTATGTATACATATTCTTATCTGAAAACAGTTCAATGTACTTTAGCCTCTTATTGTAAAAACTTGCTGTTAATACTTGCTATATAAAAACTGTATCACAAACTACTGAAACAGCAAAACAATAAACTAGTACTTGCTCCACTACAACTTTTTTAGTGAAAAGGCAAGATATAATTCAAATAATTTAAGAATTTTTTACCAAACCAAGCTCACAATATTCAGTTATTAAATTTGCATGTAAGCAGCAGAGTGGAAAGAGACCATGAGACAAATAACTTAGTATGTATTTTACAGTTTAATATGTCAGGACAGCAATGCTTTTCCTGGAGGAATCAAAAATGCGAAGAAAAAGTAATTTGCTTGAAAAACCTGATTACCTTATTGTTCTACTTCACGCTGATACTGGCTCAACTGACCCCTTTGTTTTTTTCTAATAATTTGTGAGTCTTATATTATTAACAGAATAGGAATGAAGTTGCATAATATGGACTTAGAGAGTAGACCTAAAATTTACTGCCCTCCAAATATGACATTTAAAACCAAGAGGAAAGATTCTAGCTGAAGTTTCAATACTACATTGAAAGCAACTCTTCTCACTGCTATGGGACAGTTATTGTAAGTAGAAGTGATATTTCTCTTATCTTCCTGTGAGATTGCCCGAAATCAGGCATGTCTGAGTCTGACTCTCCCTGAATAAACCCGGGGAAGCCACAAGCTGTGTGTAGGGGAACCTGCCAGATTTCGAGAGAAGTCATGACAGACTGGGCTGTTCCACTACATACAGTACTGGATTGTGAAAGCTATCCTGTGCTCTGTCTGGCCTTTGACTCACGTACACTCGGAGGGCGTGGCTGAGATTTCGCCTGTCATTAAACTCTCTTGCAAACAACTGATGTAGACGAAAGGGCAGTGAGGTGGCAAAGTGCATGAAGGTTTGAACACGATTAGGCACAAGTGTATACACAAGATTTATTTCCCCCAATCTAATGGTGATTTGACTTTATGGAAAATTCTGATTTCATATGCTTAAAATTGTATGAAAATCATGAGTTATAAAATATAGGCTTTAATGTAATCATTAAATTTACAAGTAATTATTCCCAACAGTAGTTTTAAAAAATAAGAAAAAAAAAGAATTAAAATCTTTTACTAGTGAATTTCAAAATGCTGTTTTTTTAAAAATTAACATTGTTCATTATTTTGCATTCTGAATTTAAAACCTCAAAGCCTTATATTGGAACCATTCACACATTATCTATATTATGAATGGATAACTGTCAATGCAATGATAACAATGCATTTTTATTTTCCCACACAATTTTGAACTGAATAAAATGTCACTGGTAAACATAAATAAGGAAATATCTCTATGTTCACAACAGTAATATACAAAGGTGTTCTTTCTATACTCACAACTAGTTATTTCTAGGGAGTATATTTCTATTAGCTGTCAAACATATAGATACAATGTGACGTCAAAACTGCAAAGAGGGGCTTCCCTGGTGGCGCAGTGGTTGAGAGTCCGCCTGCCGATGCAGGGGACACGGGTTCGCGCCCCGGTCCGGGAGGATCCCACGTGCCGCGGAGCGGCTGGGCCCGTGAGCCACGGCCGCTGAGCCTGCGCGTCCGGAGCCTGCGCTCCGCAACGGGAGGGGCCGCAGCAGTGAGAGGCCCGCGTACCGCAAAAAAAAAAAAAAAAAAAAAGGGACTAAAAAAAAAAAACTGCAAAGAAAGTAGACATTGCAGGGGTGTGTGCGTGACTCAGTGGGTGCCACGCACACCTGCAGGCGGTGCCACCTCCCTGCAGGGAGGGCACCCGGACCAGCTCAGCCTCTTTCTCAGGAGGCCTGTGCCCAATCCCTTTCCTTCATGGAGCCTCTCACAGAACGGATATACTGAAATAACTTTATTAGGTTTACTCTGTGCAAATTTCAAATATTCATAATACCAAAGGACAACATTGCCTGTATTTAATATCTTTCATTAAATTAAACATCCTTTGTAAAACTAATGCAGATGATTGATGCCCGTTCTGACATCTCCTCCTGTGGCTGGAAGGCATAAACAACCTCGAAAGATGCGACTGTTCCAGCTGTCGTCCCATCAGGTGTATCGCTGACCGGGCTCCTGCCCTGAACAGGATTTGTCAGCAAGCTGCCTAGGGGCGTCTCTCAGCATTTTATGTATGAGGACTTCGCAAAGTCTAAATGTAATGGTAAAGCTGCTGGAGATGCAAACTACTATCGGTATATACAGGATGGATAAACAACAAGGTCCTACCGTAGAGCACAGGGAACTACATTCAATATCCTGAGATAAACCACAATGGAAAAGAAAATGAAGAAGAATACACATCTATATCTATATATATCTATAACTGAGTCACTTTGCTGTACAGTGGAAATCAACACAACATTGTGAATCAACTAGACTTCGATAAAATTTAAAAAAAAATAAGAGGTACAGCTGCTGGAGAAAGAAGTTTCAGATCCCCGTCCCTGAGCTCATTCTGTAACATGAAGGCCTTTAAGATCACTGAGTGTCGTCCTCAGCTGTGGACGAGATCGTTACATTCTCACAGGGCTATATGAGGGATAAATGATTTATGTGCCCAAAAGATGACATGGGCCTGAATAAATGTTAATTTACTTTCTCTTTCCTGGATCTTACACAACAGGGCTTTAACTGAAATAGCAACTAATAAACTGAGGTACTTTTTTGAGTAGGGGCTTAAAATATATTTTATGAAAGTAAGTTATTAACACCTAAGGTAACAAAAATCCCAAATTAATATTTTTCCTACTTATTCTTTTATAACTAATTAGAATGAAATCACACAAACCACAATCATATCCATTTTGTGTTGCTTAACTGTCATGATTTCAGAAAATCAGTCACAGAAACAGATATGCATTTTAACTAATTACAAACTTTTTTAGGTTACAATTTTTTTCCCTTGGAAAACTACAAGTATTTAACTTGCCTGAAATTTTATATTCTCAACCTCATTTATTAAACTTTTGAAATTAACCTTAATTTATTTTTGAAAGGTATTTTTTAAAAAACAACACTATTACTTTATTTTTCAGATATTTTCCAACAACCATACAACTATAATCCTGATTGCAGTTTTAAGTCAACCTGGATTAATAACACCCCATTATACATTATTCTCTCCTTCTCTCTCTCTCTATATATGTACACACATACATATATTACTCTAATTATAATAAACTTAAGAATTTGTTGTTTTTATTGAATAAACAGGACAAACACATTCTTTATAAGGTGAAACATTTGAAAAAATGTTTTTAATGTTTATTCTTTTCCATGAAATTACTTAATGAGCTAACTCCACAGTCAGTTATCCTGATAGAGCTTTTGTAATATTTTCTAGCATATTAATGAATGGAATTAGCCGAACTCTCCTAAGCTTTTGGGAAGTTGTATAATCATTTAACCAGCTCAGGTATCATTTACTAAATTATCTCTGCTGTGTAGTAAATGACCTCAGAGGATGTCTTCATGTGACTACGAAGGTTTTGATACTTTGGAAGTAAGTATCAAGAATAATAAATGAAAAGTATATATAAAGCAGAATCTTTGGGGGACCTTTAATCAGTTCTATGAATATTACTGCAAAATCTAGGAATGTCTTAAGGTAAAAATATTTATTTCTGCAGTAGAAACATTCAGAGTTATTCAGAATATTTTAAAATGTTCATGTATAAACACTTGGACATGCTATCATAATAATCAAAGAAAAATTAAAATAACATTTGTCATCATGACAAAAGACCACGTCTCTTTATGGCAGTTTACCTGGATTTACTTTTTTATTCTGTAAATCAGCGGTCCCCAATCTTTTTGGCACCAGGGAGCAGTTCCACGGAAGAGAATTTCTCCACAGATGGCGGGGGGGAACGGTTCGGGCAGTGATGGGAGCTACGGGGGGGGCGGTAATGGTTCGGGTGGTGATGTGAGCAGTGGGGAGCGGCTGTCAATACAGATGAAGCTTTGCTTGCTCGCCCACCGCTCACCTCCCGCTGTGCGGCCCGGTTCCTAACAGGCCGCGGACCAGTACCGGTCTGCAGCCTGGGGCTTGGGGAACCCCTGCTGTAAATGATTTAAGGGTATACTAGTCATTACAACCAGGGCAAAACCTTTTAGGGGTATTCAGTCACCTAAAAAGCACATAAGCAATAGTGTAAGTCAACAAGTGTGTGTGTTTGTGTCAGTATGTGAGTGTGTGTTTGTGAGTTTGTGTGTGTCTCTGTGCATGTGTGTGTATGATTAAGACTATTTTAACAAATCCAATCTACTCTTTAAACTTTGCTTACAGTGGTTTATAAACACATTAGTGGTTTAATCTAGGCTACAAACCCTGCTGTTGACGCAGTGCTAATCAATTTATGCGTAAGCATGTCATCCCTAATCACTGAACGATTACTAATACATGAAAAAGTAATTGTGATAGTAAAATGACTGATAGAATGTGCTGGCTTCCATATGACAACCTGAGAATCATTAACACAGATTAGAGCAGCTTGTTCATTCTGGTAGCTGTCAAGGGCTTTAAAAGGCAGTGACAATAGCAGATGTATCATGTTAGACTAATTTCCAATTTGTTTTTCAAAATTAGCTTCAAAGTTACACATGTCATTTTTTCTTAGTTTCCCCAAACTTTATCATAATTTGAATGTTTTGGGTCTATTTCCCTTAGACACAATTTTAGTTATCATTTGGCTGATTACATAAGCATGGCTCCAATTTTCCTTATGTTCCCGTTTCCGAGTGAAGCAGGACCCATGAGGACCAGCCTCATCCAACCCTTCAGGCTGCCTTGCCTCTCCGGGGGAACTGAGACTCTTTCTTTGCTAGTGCCTTTTCATAAAGCTAAGTTATCTACAAAGTTTGAAAGGCTAAGTCATTTTAAAATCAAACGCGTGAAAATAACTTTATGGTGAATGCTGTGGTTCATGTGGCTCATTTAATAAGATCACAAAATAGAACATTAAAACTCCACAGCACACTGATAAAAAACCCATTTATTTTACACCATGGGCAAAGCAGAGAGCAAATTAATTTAATGATTACTTTTAATATCTATGTTCTCGTATCTCTGTGTGTTTCTTGGTGGTTCATAATGGAAACTATAATGAAGTGCATTAATAAAAAATATTAATTACTATTTTTCATCTCATTTAGTGTTTTTTTTTTCATTTAGTGCGTTTTGCATCCCTAGCTGAGTCATAACGTTCAACGTGCTGCTTATTTGCTCTTTTATTAAACACTCTAATTGGAAAACTATCCCTCACAATGAATGGGGTGTAGCGTGTTGTTTTTTTTTTTTAATTGAAAAAAATTAAAAAAAAAATTTCCTTGGAGTGTAGTTGATTTACAATGTTGTGTTAGTTTCAGGTGTACAGCAAAGTGAATCAGTTATACACATGTACATATGTCCTCTCTTTTTTTGATTCTTTTCCCATTTAGGCCATTGCAGAATATTGAGTAGAGTTCCCTGTGCTGTACAGCAGGTCCCTATCAGTTACCTATCTTATACATAGTGGTGTGTGTATGTCAACCTCAGTCTCCCAACTCCCCCCCACCCCTTTCTCCCTGGGAGCCAAAAGTTTGATTTCTGCCCGTGTAACTCTGTCTCTATTTTGTAAATTGAGGACAGGGTACAAACGAGCTCGTCTGTAGTGCACGGCTTTACTGCGCGGACAAAATGGCCTTGGCTCGGTACCTTGTTGTCTCTGGAAGCAGTAGCACCACTCATTGTTGGAGATGGAGCTGTCCTTGTACGTGTCACAGGAGCTGAAGAAGGCCTCCGCGCACCGCTCGTTCTTGTCCAGGTAAATGCTCCCAAGCTCCGACGGGTCCAGGAGCAGGTCGTAGTTTGTATCGAGTCTGTTAAACATCCAGCCAAGTGAATCCTTGCAAATTGGCAAAATACTGGTATCAAATCCTAAAGGTAAAGATGGAAAGATATTAGCTAAACATGAAAGTTGCCATCAGCAGCAAGCAAAATAAAGAAGTGTCACAGAGGGTTTGTAAGAACAAATCTGACTCCATGTTAGATCTTTTTCATGAACCTTTGTATTCTGTTGCTTTTGCTACAGTTAAGAATGTTGCCTACGCCTAAAATATACAGGATAGCCCAGTTCTCAAGGCTCTGACCTTTCAGGGGATAGCATTTTTCCATTCATATAGAGATAAAACGTTGCCCAACAGAGAATAATATTTGTCTTGTTGGACGTTTACAGGAACATCGTGACCTGACCTGCGTGGACAGATGCAAGAACAAGGATTCTGACACCATGAAGTTCGCAACAACCAGCCACGCCCCTCCCTCACCTGCCTTTAAAGATGCTTTGCTGAAACCCTTCTGGGAGTTTGGGGTTTTTGGGGCATGAGCCACCCATCTCCTTGCTTGGACCTGCAATACACTTTCCTCTTCTCCAAAATCTGACGTTTCGATTTGTTTGGCCTCACTGTGCGTCACGCATACGAACTTGCAATCAGGTTCCTTAGGGCACCTACTCAAGTTGAGTCAGAAGTCAGGCTTACATCCACCTTGAGTAACTGGTTTCAGAGTGAAGTGGGGTAGTAATATATACCTCTCAGGATAGCTGTGAGAGTTAACTAACCAGAATATAAGGCGTCTAGTACTAATCAGTCATTCATTCAGTGGCAGTTACTACTGTAATTATATTATATGTTATTTACTATTCTTTTTGTTGTTCAAGCTTTTTCTGAATAAATAGGCTAGACGCATGCCTTGCTCGGTGGATATGGCTATAACTGAATAATAATACCCTACTCATAAAGAAATAAAATTCATTTTTTATTCAAAGAAATGAAAATGCCCTTTGAACAAAAGTATAATTAACACATAATAACTTCAACAATGCTCTGTATCTTGGTACAACCATGGTGACCGTGATAGTTCACAAGTAATATCCAGTGCAAGAATAACCAGCAGGTAATTTACACACTGCTCTGTCTTCTGCTTCCCACAAGGCAACTTTTTAAGCACAAAGCCGCTAGAATGAGGCAGCAGGGTGCACTGGCAGCAGATCTGCATCAGAGCTACACACCATCGAATGTGGGTTACCCGGGTCAGCTGCTGACCTCGTGAAGGCTCGGTGTCCTAAAAAGCAGCAGATGCAACGTCAGCGTGTGAAGCGTAACTGAGAAATTTACTTTCAACTCTTCTTATTTGTCAGGTTTAAGCTACCTTGAACGTGGGTTTTGTCATCCGGTTTTTGTTTTATTTGCTACTCTTCACGCATTGCAAGTGAAAAAAACAATACTCACGTCACGGGTATGGAAGAGAGGGTGTGTTTGGAGATATGACGGCTTTCTGAAAACCGAGTATCAGAAAGACTGAATCTTCGACAGCAGGAGCTGGGAGCAGTTGAACCGTTTATGAGCGGAACCCCCTCAGGGGTAGTGACGTGTATGTTCTACTAGTTACATGCACTATTTGGATAATTTTACTTTGTTAAAATTCGAGATGCAAGAATAAGTGCAGATATAGATATTTAAGGTTTCCTATTCAAATCCTATCTAGCATTTTAAGGATACTTAGGATTAAAAATGAAATAGGACTTAAGCAATTCATAATTTCACCACCTTTTCAGGGTTTATTTTACTAATAAATTCAGAGCATATTTAGTGCTTTCTACCTGTGCATCACTGTCTCGCAATGGGGGCCAAAGGTAAAGTGGTATTTGTGACACTTTCATAAAAGCAGAGACACAGAAATTCAGTGGTTTTCTCACTGTTTGTATTTTTCTTTGTAAAATTGTTTGTAGAACCAAACAGAATTCTCCCAAACAAACAAGCAGACAGAGAGCAAACGTGAACTGCTCAATTCCTATTGACTTTCCAGGTCTTGACCCTGGTTCTGAGAATGCAGAGTTCAAATATACAGACAAGACCCCACTCTCTTAGAGTTTACTTTGAAAACCAGCCTGGTTTGAGATATTGGTTGAAACTGCCTCTTACCACCCGAAGTTGTCAAATGCCCAGGGATTACATGAAGAAAGCAACCTGCAGAAAAAGATATACTAAAGTCTGTAAAACCAATCAAAGAACTTGAGTTTGGAGTGTGAGATTCTGGTGTGCCTTGGACCCCACCCTTCCTTCCCAAGCTCATTTTAGGAGGCAATGGAGAAACTTAACTGCCTTCAGCAAGATCTTTTTTGACCCACCTCCTAGAGTAGTGAAAATAAAATCAAAAATAAACAAATAGGACCTAATTAAACTTAAAAGCTTTCATACAGCAAAGGAAACCATAAACAAAATTAAAAGACAAACCACAGAATGGGAGAAAATATTTGCAAACAATTCAACCGACAAGGGATTAATCTCCAAAAATACAAACAGCTCATGCAGCTCAATATCAAAAAATCAAACAACCCAATCAAAAAATGGGCAGAAGACCTAAATAGACATTTCTCCAAAGAAGATATACAGATGGCCAAGAAGCACAGGAAAAGATGCTCAACATCACTAATTATTAGAGAAATGCAAATCAAAACTACAATGAGGTATCACCTCACACCGGTCAGAATGGCGATCATCAAAAATTCTACAAACAATAAATGCTGGAGAGGGTGTGGAGAAAAGGGAACCCTCTTGCACTGTTGGTGGGAATGTAAATTGATACAGCCACTATGGAGAACAGTATGGAGGTTCCTTAAAAAACTAAAAATAGAACTATCATGTGACCCAGCAATCCCACTACTGGGCATATACCCTGAGAAAACCATAATTCGAAGAGACACATGCACCCCAATGTTCACAGCAGCACTATTTACAATAGCCGGGACATGGAAGCAACCTAAATGTCCATCGACAGATGAATGGATAAAGAAGATGTGGTACATATATACAATGGAATATTACTCAGCCTTAAAAAAGAATGAAACAGTGCCATGTGCAGAGACGTGGATGGACCTAGAGACTGTCATACAGAGTGATGGAAGTCAGAAAGAGAAAAACAAATATATTAACGTATATATGTGGAATCTAGAAAAATGGCACAGATGATCTTATTTGTGAAGCAGAAATAGAGACACAGACGTAGAGAACAAACGTACGGATACCAAGGGGGAAAAGGGTTGGTGGTGGGATGAATTGGGAGATGGGGATTAAGATATATATACTATTGATACTATGTATAAAATAGAAAACCAATGAGAACCTACTGTATAGCACAGGGAACTCTACTCAGTGCTCTGTAGTGACCTAAATGGGAAGGAAATCCAAAAAAGAGGGGAGATATGTATACGTATAGCTGATTCATTTTGCTGTACAGCAGAAACTAACACAGCGTTGTAAAGCAACTATACTCCAATAAAAGTTAATTAAAAAAGAGAAGGAAACCTACCTGCCTTCATGAACAAAGGTCTTGGAAGAGGAGAGAAGGGCAACTGGGAGTTAGTGATGCGAGTTTAGCCCATCCCCCCACCTACTTCTGAAGGGAGGGGTCATCTGGTGAGCCTCCCAGAGCTCTGCACGGGGGCGCTGCAAGAGCATCCCGTAAAAGCACCAGAGTCTGCGGGGGGGACAGGGAGTGTCTGACCCCCAGGGGAAGGCCTGGTTATCTGCTTTTTTTTTTTTAACATCTTTATTGGAGTATAATTGCTTTACAAAGGTGTGTTAGTTTTTGCTTTATAACAAAGTGAATCAGCTATACATATACATATATCCCCATATCCCCTCCCTCTTGCGTCTCCCTCCCACCCTCCCTATCCCACCCCTCTAAGTGTTCACAAAGCACCGAGCTGATCTCCCTGTGCTATGCGACTGCTTCCCACTAGCTATCCACCCTACGTTTAGTAGTGTATATATGTCCGTGCCACTCTCTCACCCCGTCATGAGTCCTGTTGCTGCCAAAGTGGAACTCTGGGTTCTGGGATGCTGAGGTGGATGGGATACAGGGGACCCCAGAGGAGGTGACCAGAAGCCAGCGGCTGGGGATTAACAAGAGAGCTCCCTGCGGGGAGGAGTGCTGGAGGCTGCTTCCCACTAGCTATCCACCCTACGTTTAGTAGTGTATATATGTCCGTGCCACTCTCTCACCCCGTCATGAGTCCTGTTGCTGCCAAAGTGGAACTCTGGGTTCTGGGATGCTGAGGTGGATGGGATACAGGGGACCCCAGAGGAGGTGACCAGAAGCCAGCGGCTGGGGATTAACAAGAGAGCTCCCTGCGGGGAGGAGTGCTGGAGGACCAGCGCAGAGACCTCAGAGCAAGCGTGCCCTGTCCTCAGCACAGTGAGGCTGCAGTGCTGACGTGATCGGACTTTGTTTTATTGGGTGGGCCCAAAAGTGCCTTCGGTTTCTTAAGTAAAAATAAAAGACACAGTTTTCATTTTCACCGAGAACTTTATGGAACAACGTATTCACCCTTTTGTTCCATTACTTTCTGCCATTTTTCAGGCAACTTGACAATTCCATCTTCCCAAAACTTTTTGTCTTTTTGAGCCAAGAACTGTTCCAGGCGCCTTTTACGGTCTTCCAGGGAATTGACATTTTCTCCATTAAGAGAATTTGTAAAGACTGAAATAAATGGAAATCCGAAGGTACAATGTCTGATGAATACGGCAGATGAATCAGAACTTCCCAGCCAAGCTGTAACAGTTTCTGCCTGGTTATCAAAGAAACATGCGGTCTTGTGGTATCCTGATGGAAGATTATGTGTTTTCTGTTGATTAATTCTGGACGCTTTTTGTTGAGTGCTGCTTTCAGTTGGTCTAACTGGGAGCAGTACTTGTTGGAATGAATCGTTTGGTTTCTGGAAGGAGCTCATAATAGAGGACTCCCTTCCAATCCCACCGTATACACAACATCACCTTGTTTGTACAGTATCCATTTTTCATTGTTGTACAGTATCCATTTGTTGGATACACATTGTTGTACAGTATCCATTTTTCATTGCCTGTCACAACTGGTTTTAAACATGGAACGTTTTCATTACGTTTCAGTAAAGAATCGCATGCAGAAATACGGTCAAAAAGGTTTTTGTCGCTTAACTTACGTGGAATCCAAATGTCAGAGCAATTCACATAACCAAGCTGGTGCAAATGATTTTCAACGCTGATCTGGATATTTTGAGTATGTCACCTGTCTCCCATGTGGTATAACGCTGATTGTTCTCAAAGTCTCGATTCCATCGCTGTCAACTTCAACTGGTTTACCCGACCATGGAGCATTGTCCAGGGAGAAATCTCCAGCATGAAACTTCGCAAACCACTTTTGACACATTTGATCAGTCACAGCACCTTCTCCATACACTGCACAAATCTTTTTGTGCGTTTCAGTTGCATCTTTACCTTTCTTGAAATAATAAAGCATAATATGCCAAAAATGTTGCTTTTTTTCCTTCTGTCTTCAATATTAAAATGGCTACACAAAAACACACCAATTTTGATGTCTTTTTTTAAACGCACGCTGATATGACAGCTGTCACATACAAACTAACAAAATTGTTTCAAATGAAGTTAAAGACAACTAAGTGCTACTAGAGCCATCTTACGGAGAAAACCGAACGAAACTTTTGGCCAACCCAATAGAAGGAAAACAGCCCCTGCAAAGGATTAGATGGGAACTGGGCCGGAAGCTGGGAGACCAGCAGGAAGTAACCATCACAGCCCTCGTGAGAGATTTTGGTGGATTGTTTGTATCACATCTTCACTCGAGCTTCTTTTGAACAATCATCAATCTTTAAAATATAAGTTTTAAAATGATCTCTGCCCAGCTTTTATGACGTGCCAGTCAACATTCTTGTCAGTTTTAATGCGTTGTTATTTTTCTCAGTATAAGGTGAAAGAACAGTGGTCTTAACGATTCAATGGTTTTTGTAGCTCTACTTTGAGGAGAGCTTTTCTACAAATCAGATATCAACATGAAAGAATATTTCTGAAATTATGACATGCACAGATACTTAACAAACCTTAGACACAACAGGACCAAGACTTTATCCTTTACGTTACAAAGAAACGGACTTCTTATAGAGTACATGCCTGGTGAATGATCAATTTGATGACATGTGATGTCTTAGATGGAGAATGTCAGGGAATCTGATTTGGATTCAGGTCACTGGCCCGAGTTCTGCCACTACCTTGTTGTGGTTAAGTTATTTAATGTATCAAGGCTGTAATGTCCACATTGAGACAATGTGGGGATTTTTAAAGTATGATCTCTATGTTACCCTGGAGATAAAAAATACAGTGAGTTTATGTTATTTGAATGATATATTTATACACAAAGTTGTGTTACAAGGGTCACTGGAATGATAAGTAACAGAAATGGACTAGAAATAAAATTATTCTGATAGTCTAAATTATCAATAAATGTATACTATTCAGTATGATTCTGTTGATGCTACAAATATAAAATAAAATTAATTTGGAAAAAAAATTTAAACTTTTGGAGCCACAGATACTGTGGTGACTTTGAGCATTCTCAGATATGCGACTGTATATTTATGATATATATACAGTACAAATATTCTATATGTGTATATATACATAGAAAAGAACTCTAGGTCCAGCCAGAAATCTGACTTGTGTCACCAAAGTAAAAACTTTTGCTTTCACCCAATTTCTGAAGTCTACTTTGCCTCAGAGAAACATAACCACTCCAGCTTTCTTATGATTAGAATTTCCACTATTTTACTTTCAACTAATTTGCATTTTATATTTAAAATGGGTCTCTGAGAGACAGCATGGCACTGAGTCTCACATTTTTTCCAAGTCTGACAATCTCGGCCTTTTTACGGAAGTGTTAAGGCCACATGCATTTAATATTATCAAAATGGTTGTATTTAAAACTTCCATCTTGTTACTATTTGATTTGTCCCATTATTTGTCTTTTCCTGTCTTGTTTTTTATTAAACATGTTGCTTTTATTTTTTATGATTCCCACTTAATCTCCACTATCGGTTTATGTGGCAGGCAAAACCGTGGTCCCTCAAAGATATCCACGTGGACCTATGTGATACCACATCCAAAAGGGAGTTACGAGTATGGGTGGAATTAAAGTTCCTAATCAGTCGACTTTAAAATTGGGAGTTCATCAATGGATTATCTGTATTGACCCAACCTTATCACATAAACCCTTAAAAGTGAAGAACTTTTCCCAGCTATAGTCAGACATAAATGACACAGGAAAAAAAAGTCTTTAAAGACAGAGGAAGGAGGCTGTGAGCCCAGGAACATGGGTGGTCCCTAGGAACTGAAGTGCTGCTTTCAGTTGGTCTAACTGGGAGCAGTACTTGTTGGAATGAATCGTTTGGTTTCTGGAAGGAGCTCATAATAGAGGACTCCCTTCCAATCCCACCGTATACACAACATCACCTTGTTTGTACAGTATCCATTTTTCATTGTTGTACAGTATCCATTTGTTGGATACACATTGTTGTACAGTATCCATTTTTCAATGCCTGTCACAACTGGTTTTAAACATGGAACGTTTTCATTACGTTTCAGTAAAGAATCGCATGCAGAAATACGGTCAAAAAGGTTTTTGTCGCTTAACTTACGTGGAATCCAAATGTCAGAGCAATTCACATAACCAAGCTGGTGCAAATGATTTTCAACGCTGATCTGGATATTTTGAGTATGTCACCTGTCTCCCATGTGGTATAACGCTGATTGTTCTCAAAGTCTCGATTCCATCGCTGTCAACTTCAACTGGTTTACCCGACCATGGAGCATTGTCCAGGGAGAAATCTCCAGCATGAAACTTCGCAAACCACTTTTGACACATTTGATCAGTCACAGCACCTTCTCCATACACTGCACAAATCTTTTTGTGCGTTTCAGTTGCATCTTTACCTTTCTTGAAATAATAAAGCATAATATGCCAAAAATGTTGCTTTTTTTCCTTCTGTCTTCAATATTAAAATGGCTACACAAAAACACACCAATTTTGATGTCTTTTTTTAAACGCACGCTGATATGACAGCTGTCACATACAAACTAACAAAATTGTTTCAAATGAAGTTAAAGACAACTAAGTGCTACTAGAGCCATCTTACGGAGAAAACCGAACGAAACTTTTGGCCAACCCAATAGAAGGAAAACAGCCCCTGCAAAGGATTAGATGGGAACTGGGCCGGAAGCTGGGAGACCAGCAGGAAGTAACCATCACAGCCCTCGTGAGAGATTTTGGTGGATTGTTTGTATCACATCTTCACTCGAGCTTCTTTTGAACAATCATCAATCTTTAAAATATAAGTTTTAAAATGATCTCTGCCCAGCTTTTATGACGTGCCAGTCAACATTCTTGTCAGTTTTAATGCGTTGTTATTTTTCTCAGTATAAGGTGAAAGAACAGTGGTCTTAACGATTCAATGGTTTTTGTAGCTCTACTTTGAGGAGAGCTTTTCTACAAATCAGATATCAACATGAAAGAATATTTCTGAAATTATGACATGCACAGATACTTAACAAACCTTAGACACAACAGGACCAAGACTTTATCCTTTACGTTACAAAGAAACGGACTTCTTATAGAGTACATGCCTGGTGAATGATCAATTTGATGACATGTGATGTCTTAGATGGAGAATGTCAGGGAATCTGATTTGGATTCAGGTCACTGGCCCGAGTTCTGCCACTACCTTGTTGTGGTTAAGTTATTTAATGTATCAAGGCTGTAATGTCCACATTGAGACAATGTGGGGATTTTTAAAGTATGATCTCTATGTTACCCTGGAGATAAAAAATACAGTGAGTTTATGTTATTTGAATGATATATTTATACACAAAGTTGTGTTACAAGGGTCACTGGAATGATAAGTAACAGAAATGGACTAGAAATAAAATTATTCTGATAGTCTAAATTATCAATAAATGTATACTATTCAGTATGATTCTGTTGATGCTACAAATATAAAATAAAATTAATTTGGAAAAAAAATTTAAACTTTTGGAGCCACAGATACTGTGGTGACTTTGAGCATTCTCAGATATGCGACTGTATATTTATGATATATATACAGTACAAATATTCTATATGTGTATATATACATAGAAAAGAACTCTAGGTCCAGCCAGAAATCTGACTTGTGTCACCAAAGTAAAAACTTTTGCTTTCACCCAATTTCTGAAGTCTACTTTGCCTCAGAGAAACATAACCACTCCAGCTTTCTTATGATTAGAATTTCCACTATTTTACTTTCAACTAATTTGCATTTTATATTTAAAATGGGTCTCTGAGAGACAGCATGGCACTGAGTCTCACATTTTTTCCAAGTCTGACAATCTCGGCCTTTTTACGGAAGTGTTAAGGCCACATGCATTTAATATTATCAAAATGGTTGTATTTAAAACTTCCATCTTGTTACTATTTGATTTGTCCCATTATTTGTCTTTTCCTGTCTTGTTTTTTATTAAACATGTTGCTTTTATTTTTTATGATTCCCACTTAATCTCCACTATCGGTTTATGTGGCAGGCAAAACCGTGGTCCCTCAAAGATATCCACGTGGACCTATGTGATACCACATCCAAAAGGGAGTTACGAGTATGGGTGGAATTAAAGTTCCTAATCAGTCGACTTTAAAATTGGGAGTTCATCAATGGATTATCTGTATTGACCCAACCTTATCACATAAACCCTTAAAAGTGAAGAACTTTTCCCAGCTATAGTCAGACATAAATGACACAGGAAAAAAAAGTCTTTAAAGACAGAGGAAGGAGGCTGTGAGCCCAGGAACATGGGTGGTCCCTAGGAACTGAGCACAACACAAAGGAAAGGGGGCCCTGGTCCTACAGCCGCAGGAGCCGAATTCTGACCACCATCCACCGACCAGGGAAATGGATCCTCTCCTGGAGCCTCCGACACCTCGATCTTAGTGTGGTGAGACCTGCGTTAGACCTCGGACCTCCAGAGCTGTGAAACAATAAATCTGTGCTCCTAAACTACTAAGTTTTGAGGTAATGCTACATCAGCAGTAGAAAACTAACGTAGGTTGTTCACTATATTTATTTTATTGTTTGGTGGTTGCCCAGGGTTTAAAGTATACGTCACTGGCTATCATGTCTACCTTCAGATGATGTCACAGCCTTGACAACCGCTGTAAGGAACTTACCAGAGTGTACTTAGACCCCAATTCCTCCACACTTTCTGCAATTCATCCATTTTAATTCTACATGTTATAAACCCCATACGCTGTCACAATGTTTGCTCTAAACAACCTAATAGCTTTTCAAGTGATTAAAAATGAGAAAAGAGGGGCTTCCCTGGTGGCGCAGTGGTTGAGAGTCCGCCTGCCGATGCAGGGGACGCGGGTTCGTGCCCCGGT
>NC_041222.1:108554634-108569668 GCF_002837175.3 Physeter macrocephalus | reverse complement strand
GCCCGCGTACCACAAAAAAAAAAAAAAAAAAAAAGAGAAAAGAAACCCTTTTAAAGGAAACTTTGTTTTCTATGCATAATACTGTGACACCAAGTGTGTGGGTTTTCCGCCCAGCAGTGCTCTATTTTCTGTGGACGGCAGTGAGGGTCCTGCAGTTCAGTTCAGTCCTTACCTCTGTCCTCAGACCCCAGAGCCTATGAGCTCAGCTCCACAAGACGGCGCCCACCCCGCATACCAGCTGCGAGAGGTGGGGACTTGGGTCGACTGGGCTGCAGATGGGGGTTCCCACAACCCTCCTCAGGTTCCGTAACTTATTAGAACGGCACAGAACTCAGGGAAAACATTACCTACATTTGCCAGTTCATTATAAAGGCAATTCTTTTTTTTTTTTTTTTTAGATGTTGGGGGTAGGAGTTTATTAATTAATTTATTTTTGCTGTGTTGGGTCTTCGTTTCTGTGTGAGGGCTTTCTCCAGTTGTGGCAAGTGGGGGCCACTCTTCATCGCAGTGCATGGGCCTCTCACCGTCGCGGCCCCTCTTGTTGCGGAGCACAGGCTCCAGACGCGCAGGCTCAGTAGTTGTGGCCCACGGGCCCAGTTGCTCCATGGCACGTGGGATCTTCCCAGACCAGAGCTCTAACCCGTGTCCCCTGCATTGGCAGGCAGATTCTCAACCACTGCGCCACCAGGGAAGCCCTATAAAGGCAATTCTAAAAGACAGCAATAGACAGCCCGATGAAGCGGTACCCAGGGGGAGTTCTGGAAGGGTCCCGGGCTGGATCTTCTGTCCCACGGGGCTGGCGTGTGTCACCCTCTCAGCACGGGGGTGCACCCACCAACCCAGAAGCTCTCTGGACCCTGTGATTGGGGATTTTATGGAGACTCCATCCCGGAGGCATGAATGACTATTAACTCCATATCCTCCCCAGAGGATGGAGGGGGGCTGAAAGCTCCTCCCTCGTAACCGGGGCTTGGTCTTTCTGGGGACCGCCCCCCAACCTGAGGCCATCCAGGAGCCCCAGAGTCGCCCCCTTCCGTAGAAGACGCTCCTTTCACCCAGCAGTTCCAGGGGATTTGGGAGCTCTGCGGAAGGAGCTCCTATCACCCTCATCACGCAGGAAATAACAAGGGTTTTAGGAACCCCGTGTCAGGAACTGGGGTCAAAGACCAGATATTAGAACAAGATATGCTCCCAGCACCTCTACTGCTCAGGAAATCAGGGTAACAGAAGCTCTGTGTCAGGAATCCTGGGCAGGGACCAAATGCATTATTTCTCACCACGTCACATTTCTGGTCCCCGACAGTCCTCTGCGTAGACAGAAACTTCCGCGTGGCATCACTACCTTCTAGAAATTCCTGTAACATTTCTTGAAATCTCTCAACTTTGGATTGTTTAAAATGTCTTGATTTTAGCTTTCTTTGCCAGGGATGGTAGTTGTTTTCTTTTCTTTTAGCACATTAGAAATGTTCCACTGTGTTCTGGACTCAAGGTCTCTGGGGAAAAGCTTGCCGCTGTCCTGATCTTTGTTCCTCTGAACAAAATTTGTCCTCTCCCCTTTATTTTCCTTCCAGCTGCTTTTAAGAGGCTCTTCTTGATGCTGACTTGCAGAATTTTGATTAGGGTATGCTTTGGTTCGTTTTTCTTTGTTTCTGTTTCTTGATGTTTGTTGTACTTGTATCTGCGGGTTTATAACATTCATCAAGAAAATTTTAGCCATTATTTCTTCATATAACTTTCTAAGCCTCACACCTCCAGTACTGTTACTCATAGGTAATGCATCTGACATGGCCCCAGAGTTCACTAAGACACAGGCTTCTGTTTGTTTTTTTCCTATTTTTCCATATATTTCCTATTTTCCATATTATTTTGGGTAGTTTCTATCATATCTCTTCAGGTACATGGACTTTTTCTTCTGCAGTGTCCAATGTGCTTTTAACTCACCCAGCACATTCTCCATTTCATTTATTGCCAGCTTACCCAGACATACTATGTGGGTGTTTTCTTCATATATCCCCTCCTGCAACTGCTGTCCCTGTTTACCTTTATATAACTGTGCATATTAATAATATCTACAAGAGTTGTTTCAGGTCCTTGTATACTCATACCCCCCTCACCGTTAGTTCTGGGTATATTTCCTGGATTGCAGTTTCTCCAAGTTGTGGACCATATTCTTATGCTTCATAGCATACTTGGTAGATCTCAATTGGATGCTGCACATTGGGAATTTTAAGTTATCGGTGGCTGGGCTTTGTGGAATACTTCTACATGTTATATTTACTTCTGGCATGAACTTAGAAACCCGCAAGTCAGTCTGACTCGGAAGGCAGCTTTAAGGCTTTGTTATGTGGGTGCAGAGCAGACCTTCATTCCAGGACAGATATAGTCCCACCAGCAATGCAAGTCTTATTTCATCATAGGGACGAACAACCATTTCTTCATCTACTCACCAGGCAAGGACAACTGGGTTCTGGCCAGTTTTGTAATTATAAATAAAGTTGCTATAAACATTCACATATATGTTTTTATGTGCGTGTATGTTGTAACTTCTCAAGGATATATATCTCGAGATGGGATTTCTGGGTCATATGGTACGTTTATGTTCCTTTTAGAAAACACTGCCCAACCGTTCTTCAAAGTGGCTGCACCACTCTGCATTCCCACCACCAGCGGACGAGAGACACAGTTACCCAGGCCTCACCTAGCACTGCTATTCATTTGGAGCCATTCTCAGAAGGATGTAAGAGGCATCTCACTGTGACCAAAAGTTTAGCATCTCCCTAATGCTGACGGACGTCCAGATTCTTTTCACGTGTTAATTACAACATATCCCTTCTTTGGTGATGTATACAGATGTTCCGCCCACTTTTAGTTGGGTTGTTTTACCACTATTGAGAAATGAGTGTTGCTTACATTTTCTAGACGCAAGTCCTTTATTAGATATGTATTTGCCAATATTTTGCCCCACTTTGTGGCTTGTCTTTTCACCGTTTCATCAGTAGCTTTCAAAAATCAAACATTTTTAACGTTGATGAAGCTTGGCATCACTTTTTCCTTTTATGCATCATGTCGAAGAAACCTCTGCTGACCAAAGGTGACATGTGTTTGTGCTTATGTTTTCTCCTGTAAGTTTTATAGTCTTAGGCTGTCCACTTGGGACTGACTTTTACTTCAGGTAAATGAGGACTTTGGGACTCTCTTCCATGGACTGCTCCGTTGGACACAAGTGAAAGTCAGGCCACCCTTACCCCGCTTGGGGAGAAAGTGAACCTCCCAGCTAGGAGCGGGGACCGCATGTTCCCTCGTGCTCTGCACGTGCTGTAGGGCCCTGTGTTGCCCCATCGCGGGACACACTGCAGCCCTGGGCCCGGTGACCACATGGCCTGCCGGCCACGGCAGCTCCTCAGAGGGAAGCAGACACCAAGCTCTGGACCACTGCCTGATTCCCCCAGGCTCTCTCCTGGTCACAGAGCCCAGGACGAGGTACACAGACGTGGTCCCTTCCCCAGGGCGGCTGCTTGTCCCACTCCTAACCCCGACACCACCAGGGTCACTGCGGGCTTTGCTCCTGTAGCTGCGCATCTCAAAGTGAAAACCAGGCACCTCCCCACCCTGTCCCAGCACCTCTACCTTCCTTCCTGGTCCTCAGAACTGCAGTCAAGGGTAATCAGTCAAAACCAGTGCAAGGAACCCCAGGATCTTAAGGACAATCACGCAAAATTAGTACATTTATGGATTATTATGAATGACCCCCTTTTCGTTTATATGTTAATTAACTTTAAAACTAGTGAGAAGGTAATACTTCATATAAAAAAATTACTCATAAATAGATTTAACTCGTTATCAACCTTTGCATTTTCCAACGGATGTTAGACCACAGGGACCCAATGCTACAAGTGATACCGTGGAGACTAAATGAACAGAAAGTACATAAACTGTATTTAAAAAGCACGTGATGCTGTCTGCTTCTAGTATTTCTAAAAATGGCTCGCTCCCTATTTTTCTCCACTGCTCTGACCGGGTCTGTGCTGTACGTCTGGGTTATAATGTGGCCCCAGTGTTCCAGCTGGGACATTCTTCTCATAAGAGGCTCGATGCCCAATTTCCAGGAGCTCACAACTCACAGTGTTATCACAAAGACAGGGGATCTGTGTGTGAAATGCTTTCCCATTGTCACAGAAAGGATCAAATCTGCTAGTCTGTCAATATGAGATGAGAGACAAAATAACTGAGGGATAATTTAAATTTATAAAACTGAAATACATATTAGTTAGGAAACTGACACAATGCAACATTCAAAAATGGTTTTTTAGAGTCTAAGGTAATTTGTACCTTATAACAAATTCAGAAATAACACACAGCTGTGTATGGTTTACTCAGAGTGGCTTCAGGTCACAGGCTGTGGTTCTGCATGGCGTGGCCTGAAGGTCTCCGACGGCTGTGACTTCCTGAAAGTTCCCCTTAGGTCTCTGCAAGGTTCTCCTCCCTTGAGAATGATAACTTCCACGAACTTCTATGATAGTTTTTCGAAACAGAAGTAACCTAGGGCTCAATCTTATAATAAATGTCATATACGTATTAGTTAGGAAACTGTGACACAATGCAACATTCAAAAATGGTTTTTTAGAGTCTAAGGTAATTTGTACCTTATAACAAATTCAGAAATAACACACAGCTGTGTATGGTTTACTCAGAGTGGCTTCAGGTCACAGGCTGTGGTTCTGCATGGCGTGGCCTGAAGGTCTCCGACGGCTGTGACTTCCTGAAAGTTCCCCTTAGGTCTCTGCAAGGTTCTCCTCCCTTGAGAATGATAACTTCCACGAACTTCTATGATAGTTTTTCGAAACAGAAGTAACCTAGGGCTCAATCTTATAATAAATGTCATATTTGGGATACCTATATTTTTAGGATGTTAAAAATAATAAGTATGTGGCTTTCATCAGCATAAAAAGAATATATGCAAACAAATTAAAAAGGATGAAGTTACCATGTTTGTACGCAGACAAGGATGGGAACTGCATTTAGAAGGAGGTTAGGTCATTCACTTTCTTCTCCTCTCCAGTGTTCCTGAGATACAGTTGACATAACATTGTATTATTTAGTCCAAAGTGTGCAGCATATTCTCTTAGCAACTTTCAAATACACAACACAGCATTGTGAACCGTGGTCGCCATGCTGCACATTACCTCCCAGGACTTATTTATCCCCAGAACCTCTTGTCTTCTAAGTGGGAAGTTTGTACCTTTTGACCCCTTCACTCAGGACCCACATCACCCATGCCCACTCTGGGAACTACCAATCTGCCCTCTGTAGCCAAGAGTTCTCTTTTATTTAGATTCCTCACACACATGAGATCATAGGGTATTTGGCTTTCTCTGTCTGACCTGTTTCACTTATATTTGGGATATTTAAAGGAGAACATTTAAGTAAAGCCATTGTAATTTATTTATGTTGCAAAATTTGTCATTATCTTAAAACGCTTTCAATAAATTAAAATTTTTTTATCATGGTATGAGACTCTAGCAAAGTTTGTCTGAAAAAAGTAACACTATATTTTACTTGTTACTTGTTATTTTGTAACTTAGGTGTTGCTGAGCTAGGGTGTGAAGCTGGGCATGGTGTTGAAAAAAAATTACAACGAACCTTGTGGCAGAAGATAATGCTTAACTCTTGAGACATTTTACAACATTCTCTCCTTCTATTTATTAATCCATGTTTGTCAGTGTCCTTCCTTTATCTGTTCCTTAAGTATTGGTATTCCATCTAAAATATGACACAAATGAACGTATCTATGAAAAAGAAACAGACTCAGCGAGAGAAGAGACTTGTGGCTGCCAAGGGGGAAGGAGCGGGTAGGGGAGGGATGGACTGGGAGTTTGAGGTTAGCGGATGCAAACTAGTACATACAGGATGGATAAACAACAAGGTCCTACTGAGTAGCACGCGGAACTATATTCAATATCCTGTGATAAACCATAATGGAAAAGAGTATTTAAAAAAAGGATGTAAAAAAATAATAAATATTCGTATTCTAAAAACTCATTTCTCAACTGATTTTTTTTCTATTTATTCACACCAGCTCGTGGGGGGATCCTTCACTTACGTGGTCTTAACCAACACCCCTCAGAGCCCACAGCCTATGTCTTCAGCCCCCCTACCTCTTCTGAGGTTCATACTACGTAAGTATAAGCACAGGTCTTATCATATAAGACACTGTATGATAACAGTACACTGATTATGTAATCACATATACACATATCTCAGACAAGTGTGGTTTACGGGATACAGTCTGAATCCACTTTTCTTTTTTGTCTGATGCTCTCTACACATTTGTTGTTTGGTGAAAGTTTCATTCTATCTCTGGGTGAAAATTCAGATGGTCCCCTAATTCCGTCATCTCGGCTTCAGGTAGCAAGTGTATGTGAACTGGCATTTCAGAACGCCTGACTTCACGTCACCCACACAGCCCCAAACCTGGCCCTCCCGCTCCCTACCTGGGCATGTGGTAGAGGTAGTCACGTAAGGGGAGCATCACGTACCCCAATCCTCCTTCATTCCCTTTTTTTCTTATGACTCTCCCCTTACCTTCTCTTTTTTTAATGACCACCTCCAGTTTGGGAGTAGGTGAAGGATACTTAAGGGTGGGTGGGGAGTTTCTCACCACACTGATGTCTGGCTGAGGACGGCTTTGTGCTGGGTGGGTTCATCAGGCTTTTAAAGCTTCATCTGTCTTTCTCCTTGTAGATTCTTTTATGGACCTTCCAGGGCTCCCTGGTGTGAAAAACTGCATTTCCTGGATGTGTGACACTCCTCTGCCATCACCTCAGTCCCTGCGCACCCAGTGGTCCATTCTCTGTTGGGACTTACTCACTACTCCCTCTTGGGCAGAATTACGTTGGTTCTCACCCACACGGCTCAAATATTGTCCACAGTAAATGTCCTTGTGTGTCTTGACTAAACACACAACTCCAAAGCAGAAGCAACTTTCCTTTGCTTTGACATCAAACAAGTAAGCAACTCATGACTGTCTCTGACTCTCAGATTTTCCTGGTGAAATTCAGACCAGAATCCAATTGTCTGGGAACACATAGAAAACTGAGTGGTTTTGCTGAAATCTGTCTCTCAATTTGAAGTGAAGGGAAGGGAAGCACAAATTTATCATCTTCTTAGATAACATTAAAAACATTGGACGGTGAAACATAAGTTTGTTTTGAGGGAGTGAATGCATTTAGGGAAAGACATCCAAAGCAGTACAAATCGTTCATTATCAGCTCAGGACAGGGATCTGGGGAAGGAAACGCTTAGACAAGACTCACTCAAGGACTCACTTGGGTAGAAAGACCGATATCCCAGACCTGGTCAGGCACAGTAAGGATAGGGGAGTATCCTTCACTCATAAAAGGAGAGAGAAATCACTATGCAGCATCCTCTGAATTTTATATATCCCATGACCTATGAAATACTTAGCAAACAGAAATCTTCAATTAAGGATATAAAAATTATCATGGAAATAAATGGTTTACTTTATGAAAATCACCTCCTTAAAATAATCTTTATAGGTAGAGATATAAAGTATTAGGCATGCCCACCAAAATACTTTTTCCTAATATTAAGGACATGGTTTTAATCATTAAATCTCAAGATACTAAAAACCTGGGTAGATTTTTGAAATTTTCAACAGTTAGCGCCAAGACTAATATGAGTAAATTTGACAAAGAAATAATTTAATCGGCAAAAATCTTTCTCTTGTGAGTTGGTATAGATTATCAATATAATTCAATTCAAGAAAGCTTTAAATACGTATATTAATCCCACTCTATAAAAGTTATTTATATTTATAAGAAAAGAAACAAAAACATTCAGAAACATGGTAATAAAGGCAAAATAATGATTAGTAATTTTTGGAAACATTTCTAAAATCTTTAGCCAACATGAAATAGGAAACTATCCTCTTTGTGCAAGTGTGTTTATATGTCTTTATGTGTATGAGTGTATCAGAGGCAGCTATCACAGTCTACATGAATTATGTATTTGAACTAGTTTAATATTCCTTGAGTACTGAGAGATCCATTGGGAGGTTACACAAAGACTCAAAGAGCATAAGTTCATAAGTTCAGAGCCCACAAAATCTATATTCAAATCCCAGCTCTACCACTTACTTATTGGGTGACTTCATGTTTTAACTCTCAACCTTCTTCATTATAAAGTGGAGAAAATAATACCCATCCCGTC
Source organism: Physeter macrocephalus (assembly GCF_002837175.3). Taxonomy (NCBI): domain Eukaryota; kingdom Metazoa; phylum Chordata; class Mammalia; order Artiodactyla; family Physeteridae; genus Physeter; species Physeter macrocephalus. The sequence continues at coordinate 108,561,439 of NC_041222.1, read as the reverse complement.
CCCTTATCCTCTATATTCACCAATTCTTATAATCCTTTAGAGCACTGAAATTCCCATAAGACATCTAAAACCACTTTTAATAAATGCCTAGCAATGTCTCTTCTCTTCAAAGATGTGTCAAAATTTTCTGAAAGGCAGAAGTTATCAAACACAAGGTCTTTATCATCGAAAATCATCTCTCAACATTCCTGAGTGTTTATGCCACTGTAGAGAATGGAGTTATTCACATCTAGAATGTAGACACGTAGAACTTCAGTCCCTCATGTTAGGGAAATGCAAGCCTATATTAACAACTGCATCTGCTAAGGCAGCAAATATATCAGCATAACTGAGATTCACATAAAATCAATGTAAAACCATTCAAAGGAAAGCAAAAACTCATTACATGTAAATTTTGAAACGTGGTCAAATTGACTGACGGATTGCCCTCACTCAATGAAGCTTTAAAATTTTAAAGAGTACTGTAATACCAAAAAAAAAAAAAAAAAAAAGACTGTTAGATTCAGGAAGGAAGAGAGGTAAACAGGAATATGAAATGGAAAATAAAGTATCATTCTAGCCCACCTTGGGTTCAATACACAGGTCTGGTAGATTCCAAGACAAAAATAAGGTAAGACAAAAATCCTCTCCTCAACCTGTCATATAAATAGTTATTTTAGATTCTGTTTCCAGTAATGTCTGAGTAACATATACTGGACTGATTCTCCTCCTCATAAATTGTTCAACTCTGCACATAATTTAAAAAAAAGACAGGAAGGAACCAAAGAGTGGATAAGAAGCAGGCACACTCCGGTGGGTGACCCACACTTTGAGGAGGGAAGTTCTATGGAGTGAATTCTCAGGTCTCACTGTTTTTCAGCCTGGGGACAGATTTGGCATGGCAAATCACATGAGGGACAATGGTGGCAAAAGAATGCAGACATTCCAGCTTGGAAGAATCAAAAGACTGTTTAAAACTGCTGAAGATCTAGGGAGAAATTCAGGAAGGAAAAGAGCCAGAGAGCCCAACATTGTCTGCCCTAGATTCTGATGACCCATCAGACACACACACACACACACACACACACACACACACACACACACACACACACGCACACCATGGACTCAACTCACCTCCACTAGAGGCTGCAAATCTGAACTGAGGTTTGAGCTGGTGCCCAAGAAATATAGTTTTCATTTAGAGCGCAACAAAATTAATCATCTGCTAAAACAAAAAACACTCAGTGGACTAAACTAACATAACAAAGCCTCCCACAATTGAATATCCAAAACATCAGGGGCACCATCCAGAATCAGGAGATCTATAAAGCGCCAGGGAAATGGGACATGTTCTTAAAAGAAGAGATGATCAACTGAGAATAAACCTGAGATGAACCAGTTGTTGAGTTAGCGGACAAAATTTTAAAGCAAATAAAATAGCTCTCTTTAATGAAGGAAAAACTATGCTTGTAATAATTGCAATGACAGGAACGATCAGAAGAGAAGTAGAAATTATAAGAAAGAACTAAATAGAAATTCAAGAATAAAATAACAGATAAAGCTACACAACTTTAAAAAAAAAATCACAGATGGAGCCAAGAGCAGAAGTGAGTTCACAGAGGAAAGAAAGATACTTGTCTATAGATCAGCTGCAAGGATCTACTGGAAGCAAAGCCAGGATACAAATGAGCAGAGCCTCTGAGACTGTTACATTATATCAGGGAGCATAACACATGTAATTCAAGCCCAGAAGAGAAGAGAGAGAGAACGGAGCAGGAGAAGTAGTCGGAGGAAAGGTGGTAGAAGTTTTGATAAATATCTACATTTTCAGATTAAAGAGACGTAACAGTCCTCAAGCAAAAAACACAAAGGAGGTCATTTCTAGTCAAACTGTTAAGAACTAAAGATAAACGACACATCACGCTTAAACGATTCAGTTAAATCCTGGTATCTCATCAGAAATTATAGAGTCCAGGAAGGGCTGAATGATATCTTTAAATGAGGAAAGAAAAAATGTTTTTAATGCTTTCAAACATCTATATCCATTGAAAATATTCTTCAGGCAAGAATTCCCTGCTTCCACTGAGAGAGGAAGCTGAAAAGAGTATTTTTCTCACCCTAATAATAAGAAAATAAGAAAAATATGAATAATCTACAAAAACCACAATTTTTTGAGCTCATCAGTGACTCTGTGTCTCTGGGCAGTGTAATAACTCAGGACCCATGACAGGCTTGTGGCTCCAGAAGGAGATGGTGCGAGCATTTGATCACCCGAGAAAGCCACAGAACATTATATAGGCTAAGGAGGAGAATGCAGCCAAGATCTTCCATGAATTGCGGAAGGCTTAGTGTACTTCTACTCTATGACAGCAAACAACCCCTGGAAGCCACAAAAGGAAGAGGAATCCATAAGCACCAACAGATTTTATGCCACAGACCTCAGCAAATGCTTTCAAGAAAGACACAGGGTGGGACAAGAGACCCAGGAAAGCCACCTGAGAAGCAGAAGCTGCTGTGAGAAAGTATGAGGGTCCACCTCTGCCCCTTTTCCTGCACCCCTCACAGAGCAAGCCTGAAGTTCCTGGGGGAGAGCGGGAGCCTCTGTCACCCTGTGGACACAGCTGAGGATACTTCACCAGAGGAGCGGGAAAGAAAAGCCCAGCTCTCTCTGAGTGAGAGCTGGACAATATTCAGGGTACAGATCATGGGAGACCCCTGCCACCAGTGGAGGATCGGGTCTCTGAGAAGGTCCCACCTCGAGACCCAGGTACATGGTCCTACCTACAGCTACAGCTCAACCAGAACAGAAAGGGATGCTCCTAGGTCCGGGTAGCAACTGTCGAATACCGAGTATCAGTAGCCTGCCAGTGCGGGAAAGACCATGAACGGGGACCTTCCCTGAGGCTGGGTTTCAAAGGAAAACCATAAAGAAGCCTGTGGAGAAAAAGGCCACGGTAACTAGCCCCACCACAGGCACAAGGCAGCACAAAGGAATCTGAAGCTTGAGATGCGGTGAAAGTGACAATAATAACCCAAACCACAAGCAAGTTCAGGGATATGACTGGACCGACTTGACCACCTTATCAAAGGCCAAGCAAAACAGGAGGCAGCCTCACTTCCAGGCATAAATACTATTTACCTCAGTCTTACTGTCTACGCAACATGTCCACTTTTAACGAAAGAAACAAACATACAAAAAAGGAAGGAAAAATTTAAAAACATTGCCATGAGACGAAACACTCAATCGAAACGAACTCAGATATGACAGAGGCAGCAACTATCAGAGAAGTAATTTAAAATGAATATGATTAATAGATTAAACGCTGTAGTATAAAAGGTAAAATTTGCATTAAAACTATAGGCAGAAACGATAAGAAAAAACCCTAAAAGATGTGTCAGGAGGCATAGACGGAGGAGGAGGGCCAGGAGTACAGGGCATACAAGACCTGTAGATCAGGGCTTCCCTGGTGGCGCAGTGGTTGAGAGTCCGCCTGCCGATGCAGGGGACACGGGTTCGCGCCCCGATCCGGGAAGATCCCACATGCCGCAGAGCGGCTGGGCCCGTGAGCCATGGCCTCTGAGCCTGCGCGTCCGGAGCCTGTGCTCCGCAATGGGAGAGGCCAGGACAGTGAGAGGTCCGTGTACCGCAAAAAAAAAAAAAAAATAAAAAAAAATAAATAAATAAAAACAAAACCTGATATCTTCAGCAAGACTAAGAAAAAAAGAGAACTCAAATAAGTAAAGGCCCGCGTGCCGCAAAAAAAAAAAAAAAAAAAAAAAAAAAAAAAAAAAAAGACCTGTAGATCATTATCAAACAGGCCAACAGAAAGTGACTGAAATGGCACAAGGAAAAGAGAGAAAATAGGGTAGAAGAAATATTTCCAGAGTTAATGAAGAATCCTCCAAATTAATGAGATACATCAGACCATAGAGATAAGAATCTTAGAGGACACCAAACAGGATAAGAACCAAACAAACAAAGAAACAAAACCTAGACACATCAGAGTCAAAAACCAGTGATGAGGACAAAAATCTTTAAAGCAGCTCGAGGCAAAATACACATTTCTACAGAGGAACAAAGAGACGAGAATGACCAGCAGACTTCCCAGCTGAAACCACAGAAGCCAGAATACAAGGAAAATACATCTGTAACGTGCTGAAAGAAAATGGGCTCTAGATCCAAAACTATTTACCCAGAGAAATTATCTTTGCAAAAGGAAGGAGAAGTACCTTTCAAGAAACAAAAATGGGAGAAAATTTATTTAAAACAGATGTGATCTATAAGAATTGTTGGAAAAAAAGAAGAGTTCTTTAGGCAGAATAAATGTGATATTAGGTAGAAACTTGGATTGCTACAAAAAAAGAAACTGAAGAATTCTGGATATTGCAGAAATAAAGATAAATATGAAATTCAGGTTTTTAATTTCAAATTGTTTTAAAAGATAATTGAATGTCTAATCTAAAGGTATTAGCAATGCATTTGTATTTGTAGCATATGTAAAAGCAAAATATACGTCAAAATAGCACAAAAGATGGGATAAATTGAGAGCTGTAATTCCTTCTAATGTATACAAAAAGGCAAAATATTATTTGAAGGTAGCTTGTGAAAAATTAAATTTATATCTTATAAATCCTCGAGCAGCCAATAAAAATCTTTAAAAGGAGGTAAAGTAAAAGTAATGTCAAGAGCAGAGGCAAATGAAATCATGAAAATACTTAACTGGTCCAAAACAAGGCATTATAAGAAAAGAAAATGGGCAAAGAGGAGATGGAAAAAATAAAAAATAACTAGCAAGAAAGCAGATTGTAATTAAACCATATCAATAACCGTATAAAATGCAAATAATCGAAGCATATCAATTAAAATACAAAACAAATGCCAGGCTGAATAAAAAACTGAGGCTCAACTATATATTATTCTAAAGGAAACCATTAAAAAAATGGCATAGATTGAAATTAATAGATTGGGGAAAAAATATCATGCAAACACTAATGAAAAGAAAGTCAAACTGATTCTACTAATAATATATTTGACTTCAGAATAAGGAATGTTACCAAGATAAAAAGGGGCATTATATAATAATAAATTGTTCAGTAAGAAGACAAAACAACCCTAAATGCGCTTGCATCAGAAATCAAGCTTCAAAATACATGACAAGGGGATTTCCCTGGTGGTCCCGTTGTAAAGAATCTGCCTTCCACTGAAGGGGACGCGGGTTTGATCCCTGGTCCGTGAACTAAGATCCCACATGCTGCGGGGCAACTAAGCCCGTGCGCCACAACTACCGAGCTCCCATCCTCAATGAGAGAGCCCGTGTGCTGCAAACTACAGAGCCCACGTGCTCTGGAGCCTGTACACCACAACCAGAGAGAAAAAACCCTCAAGCCACAACTAGAGAGAAGCCCGTGTGCTGCAACGAAAGATCCCGTGTGCTGCAGCTAAGACCCAACGCAGCCAAAAAAAAAAAAAAAAAAGAAAGAAAAAGAAAAAACAAAACATGACAAAAAAATGAACAACTGAATGGAAGAACAGAAAAATTCCCAGTTATATCTGGAGACTTCAACACTATTCTGTAAAAAAAAAAAAATCAGTGGAACAAGTAGATGGAAAAGAGTATAGAAGAGCTGAACAAAATTTTCAACAAACTTGAAATAACTTCTACCGATAGAACACTCCAACACATAATAACAGAATACAGGCTCCTTTCAAGTGCATTTGGAACATATTCTGAGCCATAAAACGGACTTTAACACATTTGAAAGAACTAAAACCACATGAAGTATGACATCAGAACGTACCACAATTACAGGAGAAATTAATCACAGAGAAACTCTCAAAAAACAGAGAGGTTAAAGAGAAAATAGAGGCATAGCGAATAAATGTGGCTTAAATAATTGCAAAGATGTTATTTTAATTCAGTAAGGAAATATGATCTATTGCCAGAATCCTATCACACGCCAATAAACTGGGGATGGTTTAGAGATTTAAGTGCAAAAACACATACATTAGAAGAATATCCATGTCAGTATTTTCTTAGGGAAGTCTCTCTCACAAACTAAGAACTCTGAAATCAAAAAAGATGCTGTGAGAACATATTTGCAATACAATAAAGATTTAAAAGGTTAAAATGATGGAGAGTAATCAGCTTGCTGCCACGTACTGTGTATAGTGTGAGATCATTTACATTAAAAATGTTTATGTGAATATATATGCTTGTGTGAGAATGAAGTAGGATTGGAAACCATGTGTACCAGGTTGGTAACAATTTTCACCTCATGAGGGAAGAATGGGTGGAGTTGGTAAAAGGACAATAATTCTCTTCATGTTCCTTCATGTGCATTAAAAAAATAAGCACGTGTTACATGTTATTAAAATATACGATATGAAAAATTAAATCAATAGGAAAAAACAATGTTATATATATGTTTCCTTCCCAGCTGTGACACATTAGAATAATTTAATACTCATTAATGTCTCAAAGGAATCATCATAAAATTAATCGCTTTTTAATTGGCTAGCCTGTGGCCCAAGGACCACTGTGGTGTCTAGAATCACTTGTTGCCACATTAAATAACCTATGGCAGTTATGCGTTTGAACTATTTTATTTCCTTATTATACTTTGTCCCTTCGTTTTTGCTATTACTTTTTGTTGCTTTCAAGACATCTACTGAGCAAACATTCCAGGTTTTTGTGTATTACTCAACTGGCATTATTAGAGTAAAATGTGACAAAAATAATGCTTGCTTATAAATGACTGAATATATATGACATATATATGGAATGTGAAACTTTATGTTTTGTTTTCTTTTTCTGTACAGATTTTT
>NC_041222.1:108534502-108548082 GCF_002837175.3 Physeter macrocephalus | reverse complement strand
AGCCAAAAAAAAAAAAAAAAAAGAAAAAGAAAAAACAAAACATGACAAAAAAATGAACAACTGAATGGAAGAACAGAAAAATTCCCAGTTATATCTGGAGACTTCAACACTATTCTGTAAAAAAAAAAAAATCAGTGGAACAAGTAGATGGAAAAGAGTATAGAAGAGCTGAACAAAATTTTCAACAAACTTGAAATAACTTCTACCGATAGAACACTCCAACACATAATAACAGAATACAGGCTCCTTTCAAGTGCATTTGGAACATATTCTGAGCCATAAAACGGACTTTAACACATTTGAAAGAACTAAAACCACATGAAGTATGACATCAGAACGTACCACAATTACAGGAGAAATTAATCACAGAGAAACTCTCAAAAAACAGAGAGGTTAAAGAGAAAATAGAGGCATAGCGAATAAATGTGGCTTAAATAATTGCAAAGATGTTATTTTAATTCAGTAAGGAAATATGATCTATTGCCAGAATCCTACCACACGCCAATAAACTGGGGATGGTTTAGAGATTTAAGTGCAAAAACACATACATTAGAAGAATATCCATGTCAGTATTTTCTTAGGGAAGTCTCTCTCATAAACTAAGAACTCTGAAATCAAAAAAGATGCTGTGAGAACATATTTGCAATACAATAAAGATTTAAAAGGTTAAAATGATGGAGAGTAATCAGCTTGCTGCCACGTACTGTGTATAGTGTGAGATCATTTACATTAAAAATGTTTATGTGAATATATATGCTTGTGTGAGAATGAAGTAGGATTGGAAACCATGTGTACCAGGTTGGTAACAATTTTCACCTCATGAGGGAAGAATGGGTGGAGTTGGTAAAAGGACAATAATTCTCTTCATGTTCCTTCATGTGCATTAAAAAAATAAGCACGTGTTACATGTTATTAAAATATACGATATGAAAAATTAAATCAATAGGAAAAAACAATGTTATATATATGTTTCCTTCCCAGCTGTGACACATTAGAATAATTTAATACTCATTAATGTCTCAAAGGAATCATCATAAAATTAATCGCTTTTTAATTGGCTAGCCTGTGGCCCAAGGACCACTGTGGTGTCTAGAATCACTTGTTGCCACATTAAATAACCTATGGCAGTTATGCGTTTGAACTATTTTATTTCCTTATTATACTTTGTCCCTTCGTTTTTGCTATTACTTTTTGTTGCTTTCAAGACATCTACTGAGCAAACATTCCAGGTTTTTGTGTATTACTCAACTGGCATTATTAGAGTAAAATGTGACAAAAATAATGCTTGCTTATAAATGACTGAATATATATGACATATATATGGAATGTGAAACTTTATGTTTTGTTTTCTTTTTCTGTACAGATTTTTAAAAAATCTCTGTTGGTTTTTTTCTGGGGAGGAGGGTACTTTATCCCTTTTTCTCTAGGTTCAAATAGTTCAAATTACTGGTTAAATGTGCTCTGAACACCCTACATGATTATATTTTGAAATTAAGGTATTTATTTAGTTGCAAATGGAATGTAATAAAATTGGCAATAGTTCACTTACCCTGTGAGAAGCAAACAGCAGCCTACTTTTTAATGATTCCCAAATTTTCAAAGCTAATAATGATTCCCTCTATTTGGAATACTACACTTCCTAAACACTAGAGTTTCACCAAAATTTAGTGCTAGTAAACTCAACTGGAAAATTTCCCAGGTTATAATAATGTAACAAAACATTTTTATTACAATACATCATTCACTTAGCACCTTATTTTATATTTATCGTTTCAATCTAGCTAAATAGGAAATACATAATTTCTATAAAATTATATCTAAATATTAAGACAATACCTTAGTAATACTAAAGTGTATAATTAAATTTTATTCTGGAGAGAGTTATTGGATCTACCTACTAAAAGAAGAAAATGCAGATAACAAACAAAACAAGCAATGAGCTGAATTTTCATTTTATTACTTGAAATAAGAAAAGAAAATTTATCCACCAACTTTAGAGATCTTTGTTTTCAAAAATGAAGTTCCCTGCTATACCTAGAATGCTCCTGATTACATTATAATGGGACAGTGTTTTTAAGCCATCTGATTCCAAATTCAACCTTCCTCTCAATGTGAAGGCAGCAGACATAAAGTGTGTCATCTTGGTAAGAAATCAGAATGTGTTCGTTTACCTGGGGGTTAGTAGTCTCTCACCTTGTTTGACTGAGCAAAGCATTTGGTGGGTAGGAAAGCAAAAGTAAGATGTTATCTTAATCAATCCTAGTCAGACTGTTAATCTGAGGATTTTGAATATGATTCTGATGTCCAGATGCTACACACAGACACACACACACAAAATTGCAACCATATTAACAAACAAACCTTGGAATAGTGTTTCTGTTCTTAAATTTTTGGAGATTTAGATAACCAGATGCTTCCCAACTGACAAAAAGAAAATTAATGTAGTATCTCTTTCAGAGAAGGACAGGCATACACACACACACACACACACACACACACACACACACACACACACAATTGCAACCATATTAACAAACAAACCTTGGAATAGTGTTTCTGTTCTTAAATTTTTGGAGATTTAGATAACGAAACAAAATACATCAAGTATACAGTTTAGATAGGCACAACATATATACTGAAAAAAGGCTCAAACAGTACTTTCATGGTATGATGATAAAGAATCAGAGGCCAAATAGATCTATTTCCTTCACCTTCTCATAAAATACATTTTAAGTTTTTTACCATCTTAGGCGCTTTTCTATGGTTATTCCTTTGTGACAGCTCTAAAATATACTCAAATAAAACGTACCAAAGAAGCCTGATTTTTTTAATATAAAGTGGACTGAAGTTGTTAAAAAATAATGGCAAACTTTACCAGCTTGCTTAACTTCTTAAGAAGCTGTGACATTATTGATCTTTTTTGTCAACTGAAACCACTTAACTATGTAATATTTACAGTATCCAAGATTCAGATAAACAATCAATTCTTCTTGGGTAATGGTTATAAAATCCTTTATGTAATGGCTGTGATAAAATCTGGTCAATTAAAAACTCAGGTTAGTGTCCTATTGTGTTTGAGAGTTAAGAATAACTACTAAAATAACCAGTAGGAAAACAAACCCACTATTTTTCACCATACCTTAAATTATTTTGGGCATTGTGACAAGATGTTTAACTAATGTAAAATACAGAGCAGCATTAATTTGGTAGCCAGCGTAAGAGGCTGGCAAGTTCCCCTTCCTTATAAAGCACGCTCCGCATTCTGGGTTCACTGCCTTACAAAAAGGAGGGTACCTTCTCGTTTACGCTTCATCAAGTCTTGACCCGTTTATTTCAATCCTGCTACAGTCAGAGATTTGCCCTTCTGGAACCTGCCTGTTCCAGCAAACATGGGAAAGCAGCTACAAGACACTTTATCACTCTTCTGAAACTAGACCAATTTTTGGATGAAAACTTACAATTAGATTTTAACTTATTCACTCAACAACTTGTTCCTGGGTCCCTACTGTGTGCCAGGGCTGTCTTTCTGGGAGCTGGGGATCCCACAGAAGAAAGTTCCTGGCCTCACAGAGCTTACGTTTTACTTGGAAATGACAGAAAACAAACTAGGAAACATCCGTATATCACGTAGTGACATATGCTATAAAGGAAAGCAAGCTTGTGTTGCTGTTTTACATGTGATGGGAGTGCAGGCCTCTGAGGCTGGATATTTGGGCAACAAGCCGATGGAGGTGAGTAAGGACAGACCCCCGGGGGGAGCGTGTCCTAGGACCTCAAAACAGCAAATACAAAGCAAGTGGTTTTTTTTTTTTTTTTGTGGTACGCGGGCCTCTCACTGTTGTGGCCTCTCCCGTTGCGGAGCACAGGCTCCGGACGCACAGGCTCCAGACGCACAGGCTCAGCGGCCATGGCTCATGGGCCCAGCCACTCCGCGGCATGTGGGATCTTCCCGGACCGGGGCACGAACCCACGTCCCCTGCATCGGCAGGCGGACTCTCAACCACTGCGCCACCAGGGAAGCCCAAAGCAAGTGTTTCTGATACATTGATCAACAAATCCTGTGAGACCTCCCAGAACCCAGAGACATCAGGGCAATGGTGAGGGCACTACAGTCCTTTGTACTAACAGTTCTTAGCAATCTGGCTTAAGGGTAAGAATGAGGAGAGTGTATTCCCTACTCTGCATTCAGCTAAGGACCAGGAGTGGCTCTGCAGTTAATACACAGTGAGCTGGGCTATAAGACTCGGATAAAGGAAAACAAGGGATTTCATGGCTTGATCTGTATTTCTACTCATCATAACAGTGCAGAAAAATTAATAATTTAAATTATATATATATATAAAATAATACTAAAGAACTTAGACTATACGAATGTGCAGATTACTTTACATATGCAAAGCAGAGTAGTGAATTTCACATTGTTTAAGGACAGAAAGCATTGACAAAGCAGACCCGCGGGGACACCAGTCTCCACTCTCCTGTGCCCACACTTCAGTGGCTGCCCGCGCCATCCCTGAACTCATTCTCTGACTTTTACTGTCTGTTAGTCTATAAGGTTAGATCAAACAGACCTAAGTTTTCAGAGTTATTTTGTAAGAAAATAAATATTCTATTCACAGTCTAACAACATAGAAAGCAAACTCTATATTTCCAGACAGTAAACAGGGGCCATTTTTATGAAAATTACCTTTGATTTAAACATCACTGGAGATACAGATCCATGAAAAGACAAGCATCTATCTCAAGGGTAACACGGTACGTGTTAAACAACAGATACTGGCACTTAAGCATACTTATTTGCGCGACCAGAAAAATAGACACGTCTTGGCCCTGCCTTACATATTCGCCCCTGGCAATAATATTTCGATGTTTGAATACAAACAAGAATTTTTCTCTGAATTGCTTTCCCGATCTGTCACTCTTTCTAGGTTAAACTGGAAGTTGGCTGGTGAAGCATCAGGCAGGTGCTCTGACCACTCAAGATGCAGTGACCCCCCCCGCAGGATGGACTTCGTTCTACTGTCCCCTCATTGTCCAGTGAGTGTTGCAGTCTAAAGGTGGGGTGCAGGTCAGGATGGGGGCTTCCCGTCCCCACGGAGGGACAGACTAGGGGTCCGAGGATGGACAGGAGGGGACGGACTCTGAGAGCCTGACCGCAGACAACCGTAGGCTCTGGGGAAGGCCAAGACCCACTCTCTCTAGATCTGGCACCGCGGGTTGGGTTTCACGATGGAGGCCAGCCCAGCTAAGGGACCCGCGGGGGAAGTGGCCTCTTTCAAGGCTCAGAGACCGGGGGCCTTCCTGATGGTCCGAGGCAAAGCCAAAGGGAGGCTCTTCCCACCCCGTGAGAGAAGGCTGCCAACGAAGGGCCGGCCCCCAACAGACGGGCCCCAGTGAGCAGACGAAGGAAGGTCCGCGCATGGAAAGGACCCAACAGCCGGAGGGAAAAATCAATGACTCGCGCAGCTGAGCGAGTGAGGAGACGGCCCACTTACATTTAGACACACACACGGGTACTTCCGGGCGCGCACATTTAAAAGTACACAACTGCTCTGCAGACCGAAAACCGTAATTTTCCCGGCTAAGCCATCCCGCACGTGCATGGTAGGCGGGCAGCAAACTAGCGGCCCAGACGACACATCAGAACACAGACCCGAGCCGTGAAAGGGCTGAAATTCTGAGAAACACAGAGGCGGCTGCAGGGTCTCGCATTCCTGCTTGGTAGGTAAGTGGGTCAACCACGCAGAGAAACATTTCCCAAGTCCTCAGTTGTGCTGCCTCAGAACCCCCACTAACCTCTTCCCCGACAAAGGTACTTCTAGCCCTGCTCACCCCTTCCTGTAAAGGAAAAGCCTTCTTCTGCCTGATTTGAGACGCTTGCAAGTTTGAGGTGGAGGCATTCTCGCCATCGCAAGAGTCTTTAAATAAAGTCTCTCTTTACTTAGTCTGGGTTTGTTCCCTTTTCGTGTGTTTTCCCCCGAGACATGGATGGTTGATCGGATGCGGATCCCACACGTCTGAAGCAAGGTCCTGCAGTGACACCCCACCTTGTGGTGGACGGTGGGAAGGACGCGGCGGCAGGCTTCGCTCTGGGTTTGTTCTTATTTGACATTTTTATGGTGTCCTGAACACCCCTTGGGCCCCACTGACGTCACCCGGGGCTTCTCCGCCCAGTCCCGACCCTCCGCCCCTGCGGTCACTCAAGCTCAGGGCTCCGCCCCAGCAGCGGCAGGTCTCGAGGGGTTCAGGGGCTCCAGGAGCAACCACCTTGGGCTAAAAAAGCTCATTTTGTTAAAAATATAGTTTTATCCTAAGATAAAATTTACCCTAAGATAAAATTTATCCTAAGACTAATTTTCAAAACCTGTATAAGATAAAATCTACACAGATACAAAAAATGATAAAATGTTCCCCCAAATGTTATTTGTCATGGTTACGGCTGGCTAATATTTAAAGGGTGTATTTATTCACATAATATTTTTAAATTACTATCAAATATTATACTGGTACAAAATTAAAATGTGATTTCTTTTCTTCTCTAATGACAAAGTTTTCTTGGATTATTGGCCTACTCTTAAAAAGAGATTGTAAAATAAGTTTTTCTTTGTCTTCTGGGCAATGTGCCTAAATGGTAAACATTCTGTGTCTGATCAGAATATTTTCCTGTGCCTTATGTTTATCTTAATTATTAAAAAAAACCCAAAATACAAGTCTGCTTACCATCATACTGAAGACTCAGAAGCCAACCATGTATGTTTAACAAGAAAGACACTTAAGTCTAAGTAATAAAGACTGACAATAAAATGTTAGTAACTATATAAGGCAAATGTAATAAATTTGAAAGTAGGAGTGGTAATATTACTTTCCGATAACTGAAATCTATGCTAAAAAGTGGTAAGTAGGCTAGAGTGTAATAAAATAAAGGAATAAGAAGCATAATCAATGGATGAAACAGAAATAAATCCATATTATCTAAAAAACAGAGCAGCAAACACATACAGCAAGAAGCACAAAAAGTACTAGAAGGACATATTTAAATACAATTATAAGGTAAGCCATCAATATGGATTTCTCAGAATTAAACATATAAGCTGACATAACTGAGGATGTTTTTTTGTTCGGTTTTTGGCTATGGACTGAATTGTGTCCCCCCGCAAATTCATGAATATGAAGCCCTACCCCCCAAAGAGATGGCATTTGGAGGTGTGGGCTTTGGGAGGTGATTAGGTCATGAAGGGAGAACCTCATGATGTGATCAGTGGCCTAAAAGACAGACTCCAGATCCCTCTCTCGCTCTCTCTCTCTCTCTCTGCCTTGTGAGAAGACAGCTGTCTCCAAGCCTGGAAGTGAGCCTTCACCCTGACCCCAATCTGCCAGCACCTGATCTAGGACTTCCCAGTCTCCAGAATTTGAGAAACAGATGTCGAGTGTTCAATCCACCTGGTCTAGGGTATTTAATTATAGTAGCCTGAGCTGACTAAGATGTTATATTTTGTTTTGCTGTGCAAAATCCCCGCCAACCTTTGCCAATATTTTGTAATCAATTCACTACTAAAAAAGGAAATAAAATTAGATTAACAATGAAATGTAACAGCATGCTCACCAGAATGAACAGTTAAAAAGAATGGTAGTAATTTTTTTACTGCCAGGGATGAAGCCAAAAGTTAACTCTCGTGCTTTGCTGTTAGAAATTAGAAATGCCCTAAGCTTTCTGCAAAGCAGTCTGGTAACATCTATTATTGTTTATAATTTGAAATGCGTGCACATCTTGACCTATTACTTCGACTACCTGGAATCTTCCTTATAGAAATAAAAGCCTACCAATTAACCACAGAATTGATTGAGAAGGAGAAAATAATGCAAACAGTAAATAATCATTCCTAGGGGAACAAGTACTTGATTAAATTATGGTATATCCACACAATGTAGTATTTTGATGGCTTCTTTGCTTCATCCATCCATTAATTCTACTCAGTTTTAACGTTAGTGAATGCTACGTGTCAAATTATTCTACGTTCTGATGATACAATGGTGATCTCTCATTCATGGTTGTCTAGTGTGCAGAGAGAGAGAAAATACACAAAAAATGTGTAGATGAATATTACAGTAGACGGTGAGAGATGCTATGGAGGAAAAACGGGACTAGAAAAGAGATGGGGAGCCCAGTACTGGCGGGCCGGTGTCAGGAGAGGCTTCACCCAGGGGTAGGCAGGTCTGAGGAGCTGAGGGTCTCAGCCACTTCCCATCTAGGGACTTGTCTTATCTTTTAACAGCTTCCTTTTGGAGATTTACGCCCTTTGGCCTCTGACCCCTTCAGGCTCTATAAATAATCCTCTACCTACCGTTTCACTGATTCTGCAAAGACATTCAACTCCCAAAGAGCTTCCTGTTAATTCGCCCACAATATTAAAACTGTCTCATTTTTTGTAAGAAAAAGCCAGAAAGGGAAATAATATTTAGGAATGTGTACAATTAACCAGGCATTGTACTGCATGTCCTACAAGCTCTCCTTTTATCCATTTCCAAATACAGGAGGGATTATTAGGCTTAACTAAGCTCAACAGAGAAAGGTGAGAGTAAGCAATACAAATATTCAAGTATGAGTACTGGGAGAACAGGTGTGGACATGAATCAAAAAAGTCAATACGGAAGGATCTGGAACAAAACTTTACGTTACGCTGGACATGAATACAGGGGCAAACATACTTTATTATTTCCATTAAGTAAGATCAGGCATCTTACTTACTCTCAAGGCATCAAAAAATTAGCTTCTGCCAAAAATTTAAACGATAATTCTGGAGACAAGCCTGGAAGCGCTCCTACGAGGTAGGGAAATACTGTGGTTTCTGAGGACTTCCTAAGAAGCAGCATACAGATGTGGCCACCACACATTCACACACAATTATTATGTCTTTCTGTGAAAGCTGAATGAAAAATAATTATTACGTTCTTTTGAACATAAATACGATCCATAAACACCAAGCGTTGGGATTACAGAAAATTCCTTGGTGACAAGAAAACAAATGGGGCATTTTAGGAAACAAAGATTAGGGATGGCTGGGCCCTCTTATCAAGTGATTCTGTTAGAAACGGGGAGCTGAGGGTTGCGAGTGGGAGTTCATGGCCTCATGGCAATAAGCAGCGGGCGCTGGGCCCTTCTCTGCCAGCCGGATGCTGCTCCTGGTCACTGTCCAACCTTCGCCCCTTGCATCTTAGAGCAAATGAGGCGGTCTTGGAAAGCTCCCCCAAATTAAGCTCAGGTTTCAATATCTTTCTTTTACGTGCATGAAAAATGTTATAGATATTTTTTAGAAATGAAAAAATATAAAATGAAGAGTTCATAAAATGATTCATAGCAAGTGCACTATTTCAGGTTGCAGTTCCTATTTCTGAGAAATTAAAAAACACTTTTATATAGATTATATAGATGAAAGACTCATGTAAGATTCATTTGGCTCTTATTTCCTTCTTTCTTTGATGAATTTGATTTGCAGCATGGTAAACATCCTGTTTCTACTGACATACTTGGGTCAAACCAGAAATGACTAAGGTGGAGGAGGGCTAATCGTGTTGTTTAAAAATCTAAGCACTTCAAAATTATTACCTTTGCTCCCCGTGTTGTTCTACTCTTTAGCACTTCAGCCAAAATACTGGAAAATATTCCTACTCTTTCAATTCACCTGGAAGCTCAATGCTGTCTCTAATTCCTTTTCCAATCGGAGTTGTCACAAATGCTTTATTTCCTTGCAAAATACATGTTATGGCTGAGCTTGGAAGTAAAAACAATGTTCAGACTTCTGTTCAGCATCTAAGTAAACAGTAAACTTTGACCTAAGTGATTCACTGGACATAAAATCCCATATCAAAGACAACGACACACATCAAATTTAGAAGCCTTACTGCTTCTCTCCGGCCGCAGCGATGCTTTCGTCTTCTTGTTCTGGCCTCCACTCTCATGCAGGGCCTTGAACCAGTCCCGCAGTCTGCTGGCCATCTCCCTGAGCTCCAGGTCACTGCAGGCTGAAAACAAAGAGGAACAACACAAAGCCTGAAGAGTCACTGAGCATCTTGTCAGCGCTGGTCTCAAATTATTCCAATACCTAAAAGGTAACAACAACTAAAAGAGGAAAACTAACACAGTTGCTAATTGTGCTTTAGCCTTGAAAAACGAAATATGTGTTTGCAACATAACAAGATGTAATATAACAGTAACACTTCTTTAATAAAGAAATATGACTAGTGGAATTCTGCTTGCACTCTTCAGAGGTTCTCCGTGTTAACATCACATGGATCTAGTCATAATATTTACGTACTGAACACATCATGGGAAGATGCTGGTGGATCGTCTGGGGAAATAAGGGCCTGAAAAACCAAAATGAATACTTACACATTTATTATTGGCTCTACCTAGTATAATAGCTTAGGATTTATAAACCTGCATGAGTATGTGCAATATATGTAGGAATTATCAAATATAAATATGTGCTGTTTTTATTTGGTTTAATCTTAATCCTACATATTTTTTGACCACAGAAAAGGAAGAGCTCTTATTTGACATTAGGAAAGATTGGAAAATATTTAAGAAAATGATATCACATTCCTGTTGTAAAAGGAAGGTGTTAGCAAACTTTCACATGTGGACTCAATTAATTCCTCTTTTCAAAATATTGTTATTTACCAATAATTATGTTCTTAAAATTAGTCTATACAATAAGAGTAGCAGAATATATTTTACAAATAAGTATGTGTGTGTGTGTGAGACTAGTGCTAAAATATGGTATGTCAAATTCAGTAATTTGTTGCCAAACTATTTTGAAAATATAAGAAATACTTATTTATATTGTTACCAGAGACCTCATTCCTCTTCAGGTAACTAATGTGCAATTTCCTGAACCAAGTGCCCTTTAACAGACTCTTCCTGCTCAGTCTGTTAAAAACAATAATTTATACAATGATATTAAAGTGTTACGTTACTTAATATATGCTATACACATTATATTACAATATGTATTATATATAATGTAACATGTACAACATAAAAAATAGAGTATAGTGTACTGCAATATAATTTAAGAATCTAAGACCACTTCCTGGTATTAAATAAAACTGCAGATTAATAGGCCCTCCCGGTACCCAGTGAGGTGGATGACCCATATCAGCAAATCACTGTGACATTTCAGGACCCTGGAGGCATAAAACAAGACCCTAAAACAGCTGTGGAGGGAGAGCAACACAAAGTGCCGTGTGCAAAGAATAAAGACTTGGAATGTCTTCAGACTTTTCAAGAGTAACATTGACAGGCAGCAAGACAACTGGAAAATTACTTCGCAGTTTATAATGGGAATCCTACATCCAGAAAAATCAGGTGGGAGAGTAAGCTAAAGACATTTGAAGTATATAAGATCCCAAGATTAACCACCCACATCACCTTTCCCCAGGAGCCGCTGGAAGATGTGATCCATCAGAGAGAGAACTGATGACTGGATGTGAGACACAGGAAATATGAGCCTTAGGAGAGAAGTTAGGCGGTTTCTGGGACGACGGGAAAGAGGGTCCCAGGACACGTGCTGTGGGTTTGAGCATCGCTGGTCAAGGGTTAGGGCTGCAGGATTTAAAGCTATCATTTCATCCAGGGAAACAATGAGCTATGTGAAGGTGGAAGAAAACATCACCTTTACAGGTCACGTCCAGGCTGGCTGAGGCTGAGGGACGGAGACAAAGAGTCCCTCTCATGTGACCGTGGACACTCCAGCCCGCAGCTCTGTGCCCACAGACATGGAGGCGAGAGTCAGCTGACTCCACAAGCTGCTAGGCAGAAGAAGACGAAAGCCCACCTGAAGAAAGGCATTCTTCTACGTAAGCACATGTGCTCATTCAGCTGACACGCAGCTCTGGAGGGAAAAGACAAGGCTGATGAGGCTAGTTCTCTCCAGCGGGGGGGAAGCAGATGAAGGAAGGAAAGTGCTGTGAGGGAGTCTTATGTTTACCGTTCATCTCTTTTTTCCTATTCAATTGTGTGCTTAAACCCCTGTTAACATTCAAAAATAAATAGAAAGTTTTAAATTTCTCTCAAGAATTAATTACAATGCTTGTAACCCTTCACCCAGCATTTCTCTCTCTTAAAAATTATCTTGCAGGTGTACCACACATACACAAGCTTATTTACATTGCACAACATCATTTATTCAGCAGTTCTCTAACAGCAGGGGGGTTAATAACACTGCTCTTCAGCAGTGGCCTGGTGGGATAAGCCAGGGACATCCACCCCCAATGACGCTCTGAGTCATTAATACGTTAAGAAGGTCATTATGTACAGACTTGGAACAATACCTACACTACAGCTTCTGGTGAAAAAAGATGAACACAAAAGATATTTGGTACACTTCTGTTTGTATATAAAGGGAGGAAAATGTGTTTGTTCATGTATGCCTAAAATATATCCGGAAATACACAGGAGAGATTGAGAGATTTTCACCTCTGCAAGGGGGATGGGGGAGAGGAGATCCAGGTTGGTGGAGACGTCTGTGTATGTACATTTATACTTTTATTTTATTTTTTACTTCTTCCCACCCATATGATAGTCCTTTATTTATATATATATTTATTTAACTTTCATTTATAATTTTAAACATTACAGCATGTTAATGCATTACCTACTTTAAACAAATAAACATTCAAAAATGAATTTTACTTTTCTCTTTCCTTTATCCACCTTATATTTTTCCCAAACTACACCCAGCAAAGAGCAGAGTTTCATCCAATAAAATAGCTGCTGAGAATCATAAAAAGTCTGTTGAAAAGGTGGCATAAATTTTCTTTTATTGTGTTAATTTTAGTGATATAGTGCTTACCATGTATATCTAATGAAATGTTTGTAAACTTGTATGATTTTTATGAGGTTAAGTAATTTACATTTAAAAATAATACCATTAAAAAAATTTCCTCAAATATGAGACATTACACCGCTTTACTGTGTGTCACACACACCTTAAGGTTCAACAGAAGGTTATGTATGTCTTGTAATAGAACATTCTAGGAATTTAGAATACTGTGGTAATAATAACAATGATATGATAACAGCAGCTAACACTACACACTTACTGCTACTTCTTTACAGATATGAGCATGTTTAATCCTGATAAAAACTCTATGAAGATTATACTACTGTGTGGACCTTCAAGATGGCGGAAGAGTGAGACGTGGAGATCACCCTCCTCCCCACAAATACATCTGAAATACATCTACATGTGGAACAACTCCTACAGAACACCTACTGAAAGCTGGCAGAAGACCTCAGACCTCCCAAAAGGCAAGAAACTCCCCACGTACCCAGTAGGGCAAAAGAAAAAAGCAAAAACAGCGACAAAGAATAGGGACGGGACCCACACCAGTGGGAGGGAGCTGTGAAGGAGGAAAGGTTCCCACACACTAGGAGCCCCTTCGCGGGCGGAGACTGCGGGTGGCGGAGGGGGGGCGCTTCGGAGCCACGGAAGAGAGCGCAGCCACAGGGGTGCGGAGGGCAAAGCGGAGAGATTCCCGCCCAGAGGATCGGTGCCGACCAGCACTCACCAGCCCGAGAG
>NC_041222.1:108530330-108534119 GCF_002837175.3 Physeter macrocephalus | reverse complement strand
ACCCCTCCCTCCCCCCGGCCTGAGTGAGCCAGAGCCCCTGAATCAGCGGCTCCTTTAACCCCGTCCTGTCTGAGCGAAGAGCAGACGCCCTCAGGCGACCTACACTCAGAGCCGGGGCCAAATCGAAACTGAACCTCGGGAGCTGTGAGAACAAAGAGGAGAGGGGGAGGTCTCTCCCAGCAGCCTCAGGAAGACCTGAATAGACAACGAATCATCCCAAAATTGAGGTGGTGGACTTTGGGAGCAACTGTAGACTTGGGGTGTGCTGTATGTGACTGACCAGTTTCTGATTTTTATGTTTATTGTAGTTTACTTTTTAGCGCTTGTTATCATTGGTGGATTTCTTTATTAGTTTGGTTGCTCTCTTCTTTTTTTAAAAATTACTTTTAAAAAATTTAAAAATAATATTTAAAAAATGTTTTATTTTAATAACTTTCTTTTTTTCTTTTCTTTTCTTTCTTTATTTTTTTTCTCCCTTTTTTTCTGAGCCATGTGGCTGACAGGGTCTTGGTGCTCCAGCCTGGTGTCAGGCCTGAGCCTCTGAGGTGGGACAGCCAAGTTCAGGACATTGGACCACCAGAGACCACCTGACCCTACATAATGTCAATCGCCTAGAGCTCTATCAGAGATCTCTGTCTCAACACTAAGACCGAGCTCCACTCAACGACCAGCAAGCTCCAGTGCTGGACACCCCATGCCAAACAACTAGCAAGACAGGAACACTACCCCACCCATTAGCAGAGAGGCTGCCTAAAATCTTAATAAGTTCACAGACACCCCAAAACACACCACTGGACACGGTTCTGCCCACCACAAAGATAAGATCCAGCCTCATCCACTAGAACAAAGGCACAAGTCCTTTGCACCAGGAAGCCTACACAACCCACTGAACCAACCTTAGCCACTGGGGGGCACACAACAAAAACAACGGGAACTATGAACCTGCAGCCTGTGAAAAGGAGACCCCAAACACAGTAAGATAAGCAAAAGGAGAACACAGAGAAATACACAGCAGATGAAGGAGCAGGGTAAAAACCCACCAGACCAAACACAAACAAATGAAGAGGAAATAGGCAGTCTACCTGAAAAAGAATTCGGGGTAATGATAGTAAAGATGATCCAAAATCTTGGAAACAGAATGGAGAAAACATAAGAAATGTTTAACAAGGACGCAGAAGAACTAAAGAGCAAATAAACAATGATGAACAACAAAATAAATGAAATTAAAAATTCCCCAGAAGGAATCAATAGCAGAATAACAGAGGCAGAATGGATAAGTGACCTGGAAGATAAAATAGCGGAAATAACTACGGCAGAGCAGAATAAAGAAAAAAGAATGAAAAGAATTGAGGACAGTCTCAGAGACCTCTGGGATAACATTGAAAGCACCAACATTCGAATTATAGGGGTCCCAGAAGAAGAAGAGAAAAAGAAAGGGACTGAGAAAATATTTGAAGAGATTATAGTTGAAAGCTTCCCTAATATGGGAAAGGAAATAGTCAAGTCCAGGAAGCGCAGAGTCCCATACAGGATAAATCCAAGGAGAAACATGCCAAGACACATATTAATCAAACTATCAAAAAGTAAATGCAAAGAAAAATCTTAAAAGCAGCATGGGAAAAGCAACAAATAACATACCAGGGAATCCCCATAAGGTTAACATCTGATGTTTCAGGCGAAACTCTGCAAGCCAGAAGGGAGTGGCAGGACATATTTAAAGTGATGAAAGGCAAAAATCTTCAACCAAGATTACTCTAACCAGCAAGGATCTCATCCAGATTCGACAAACAAATTAAAACCTTTACAGACAAGCAAAAGCTAAGATTATTCAGCACCACCAAACCAGCTTTACAACAAATGTGAAAGGAACGTCTCTTGGCAGGAAACACAAGAGAAGGAGAAGACCTACAAGAACAAATGCAAAACAGTTAAGAAAATGGTAATATGAACGTACATAACAATAATTACCGTAAATGTAAATGGATTAAATGCTCCAACCAAAAGACATAGACTGGCTGAATGGAAACAAAAACAAGACCCATATATATGCTGTCTACAAGAGACACACTTCAGACCTAGGGACAAATACAGACTGAAATGGAGGGGATGGAAAAAGATACTCCATACAAATGGAAATCAAAAGAGAGCTGGAGTAGCAATTCTCATATCAGACAAAGTATACTTTATCATGAAGACTATTACAGGAGATAAAGAAGGACACTACATAACTATCAAGGGATCAATCCAAGTAGAAGATATAACATTGCAAATATTTATGCACCCAACATAGGAGCACCTCAATACATAAGGCAAACGCTAACAACCATAAAAGGGGAAATTGACAGTAACATAATCATAGTAGGGGACTTTGACACCCCACTTTCACCAATGGACAGATCATCCAAAATGAAAACAAATAAGGAAACACAGGCTTTAAATGACACATTAAACAAGATGGACTTAATTGATATTTATAGGACCTTCCATCCAAAAACAACAGAATACACTTTCTTCTCAAGTGCTCATGGAACATTCTCCAGGATAGATCATATCTTGGTATCGTGGGCCACAAATGAAGCTTTGGTAAATTTAAGAAAACTGAAATTGTATCAAGTA
Organism: Physeter macrocephalus; assembly: GCF_002837175.3. Taxonomy (NCBI): domain Eukaryota; kingdom Metazoa; phylum Chordata; class Mammalia; order Artiodactyla; family Physeteridae; genus Physeter; species Physeter macrocephalus. Next base: position 108,531,503 of record NC_041222.1, on the reverse strand, counting down.
TCTTTTCTGACCAGAACGTGATGAGACTAGATATCAATAACAGGAAAAAAAAATCTGTATAAAAAAAAAATACAAGCAAATGGAGGCTAAACAATACACTACTTGATAACTAAGAGATCACTGAAGAAATCAAAGAGGAAATCAAAAAAATACCTAGAAACAAATGACAATGAAATCACAACGGCTCAAAACCTATGGGATGCAGCAAAAGCAGTTCTAAGAGGGAAGTTTATAGCAATACAATCGTACCTCAAGAAATAAGAAACATCTCAAATAAACAACCTAATCTTACACCTAAAGCAATTAGAGGAAGAAGAACAAAAAAACCCCAAAGTTAGCAGAAGGAAAGAAATCATAAAGATCAGATCAGAAATAAATGAAAAAGAAATGACGAAAACGATAGCAAAGATCAATAAAAGTAAAAGCTGGTTCTTTGAGAAGATAAACAAAATTGATAAACCTTTAGCCAGAGTCATTGAGAAAAAAAGGGAGAAGACCCAAATCAATAGAATTAGAAATGAAAAAGGAGAAGTAACAACTGACACTGCAGAAATACAAAGGATCACGAGAGATTACTACAAGCAACTATGCCAATAAAATGGACAACCTGGAAGAAATGGACAAATTCGTAAAAAAGCACAACGTTCTGAGACTGAACAAGGAAGAAATAGAAAATACAGACAGACCAATCACAAGCACTGAAATTGAGACTGTGATTAAAAATCTTCCAACACAAGCCCAGGACCAGATGGCTTCACAGGCGAATTCTATCAAACATTTAGAGAAGAGCTAACCCCTATCCTTCTCAACTCTTCCAAAATATAGCACAGGGAGGAACACTCCCAAACCCATTCTATGAGGACACAGTCACCCTGATACCAAAACCAGACAAAGATGTCACAAAAAAAAGAAACCACAGGCCAATATCACTGATGAACATAGACGCAAAAATCCTCAACAAAATATTAGCAAACAGAATCCAGCAGCACATTAAAAGGATAACAGACCATGATCAAGTGGGGTTTATCCCAGGAATGCAAAGATTCTTCAATATACACAAATCAATCAATGTGATACACCATATTAACAAATTGAAGGATAAAAACCATATGATCATCTCAATAGATGCAGAAAAAGCTTTCGACAAAATTCAACACCCATTTATGATAAAAA
>NC_041222.1:108528414-108530214 GCF_002837175.3 Physeter macrocephalus | reverse complement strand
TGAAAAATCTGAAAGAGAAATTAAGGAAACACTCCCATTTACCATTGCAACAAAAAGAATAAGATACCTAGGCATAAACCTACCTAAGGAGACAAAAGACCTGTGTGCAGAAAACTATAAGACACTGATGAAAGAAATTAAAGAGGATACAAACAGATGGAGAGATAGACCATGTTCTTGGATTGGAAGAATTAACATTGTGAAAATGACTATACTACCCAAAGCAATCTACAGATTTAATGCGATCCCTATCAAACTACCAATGCCATTTTTCACAGAACTAGAAAAAAAATTTCACAATATGTATGGAAACAAAAAAGACCCCGAATACCCAAAGCAATCTTAAGAAAGAAAAACGGAGCTGGAGCAATCAGGCTCCCGGACTTCAGACTCTACTACAAAGCTACAGTAATCAAGACAGTATGGTACTTGCACAAAAACAGAAATATAGATCAATGGAACAGGCTAGAAAACTCACTACCAGAAAACTACTAGAGCTAACCAATGAATTTGGTAAAGTAGCAGGCTACAAAATTAATGCAGAGAATTCTCTTGCATTTCTATACACTAATGGTGAAAAATCTGAAAGAGAAATTAAGGAAACACTCCCATTTACCATTGCAACAAAAAGAATAAGATACCTAGGCATAAACCTACCTAAGGAGACAAAAGACCTGTGTGCAGAAAACTATAAGACACTGATGAAAGAAATTAAAGAGGATACAAACAGATGGAGAGATAGACCATGTTCTTGGATTGGAAGAATTAACATTGTGAAAATGACTATACTACCCAAAGCAATCTACAGATTTAATGCGATCCCTATCAAACTACCAATGCCATTTTTCACAGAACTAGAAAAAAAATTTCACAATATGTATGGAAACAAAAAAGACCCCGAATACCCAAAGCAATCTTAAGAAAGAAAAACGGAGCTGGAGCAATCAGGCTCCCGGACTTCAGACTCTACTACAAAGCTACAGTAATCAAGACAGTATGGTACTTGCACAAAAACAGAAATATAGATCAATGGAACAGGCTAGAAAACTCAGAGATAAACCCATGCAAATATGGTCACCTCATCTTTGATGAAGGAGGCAAGAATATACAATGGAGAAAAGACAGTCTCTTCAATAAGTGGTGAGAGGAAAACTGGACAGCCACATGTAAAAGAATGAAATTAGAACACTCCCTAACACCATACACAAAAATAAACTCATAATGGGTTAAAGACCTAAATGTAAGGCCAGACACTATAAAACTCTTAGAGGAAAACATAGGCCGAACACTCTATGACATCAATCACAGCAAGATCCTTTTTGACCCACCTCCTAGAGAAATGGAAATAAAAACAAAAATAAACAAATGGGCCCTAACTAAACTTAAAAGCTTTTGCACAGCATAGGAAACCATAAACAGGTGAAAAGACAACCCTCAGAGTGGGAGAAAATATTTGCAAACGAAGCAACTGACAAAGGATTAATCTCCAAAATATACAAGCAGCTCATGCAGCTTAATATCAAAAAAACAAACAACCCAATCCAAAAATGGGCAGAAGACCTAAATAGACATTTCTCCAAAGAAGATATACATATTGCCAACAAACACATGAAAGGATGCTCAACATCACTAATCATTAGAGAAATGCAAATCAAAAGTACAGTGAGGTATCACCTCACACCGGTCAAAATGGCCATCATCAAAAAATCTACAAACTGGGCTTCCCTGGTGGCGCAGTGGTTGAGAGTAAGCCTGCCGATGCAGGGGACACAGGTTCGTGCCCTGGTCCAGGAAGATCCC